>NW_011495026.1:461658-468222 GCF_000754665.1 Bison bison bison | reverse complement strand
ACTCTGATGCTGGGAGGGATTGGGGGCAGGAGGAGAAGGGGACGCCAGAGGATGAGATGGCTGGATGGCATCATTGACTCGATGGACGTGAGTCTGAGTGAACTCTGGGAGATGGTGATGGACAGGGAGGCCTGGCGTGCTGCAGTTCATGGGGTCGCAAAGAGTCGGACACAACCGAGGGACTGAACTGAACTGAACTGAATGCCCTGTGTTTAGATCTTCTGTTCCTTTTTTAATTCTATTGTTTGTTTGCTATTGAGTTGTGTGAGCTCTTGATATATTTTAAATAGTTTCCCCTTATCATATATATGATCGACAAGTATTTTCTCTCAGTGGGTTACTTTTAAATTTTGTTAGTGGGTTCTTTTGTTGTGCAGAATGACTTAGTCTCATATTGAGTTTTACTTTTGTTGTTTTTGCTTTTGGTGTCATTCAAAAAATTATTTCTAAGACTTATGTTAAGGGACTTACTGCCTATGTTTTCTTCTAGGAGTTTTATAGTTTCAGGTCTTACATTCAAGTCTTTAATCCATTTTAAGTTAATTTTGTGTGTGGTACAAGCCAGTGATCAAGTTCCATTTTGAAAGGGGCTTTCCAGTTTTCCAAAGGTCCGTCTAGTCAAGGCTATGGTTTTTTCTGTGGTCATGTATGGATGTGAAAGTTGGACTGTGAAGAAAGCTGAGCACCAAAGAATTGATGCTTTTGAACTGTGGTGTTGGAGAAGACTCTTGAGAGCCCCTGGGACTGCAAGGAGATCCAACCAGTCCATTCTAAAGAAGATCAGTCCTGGGTGTTCATTGTAAGGACTAATGCTAAAGTTGAAACTCCAATACTTTGGCCACCTCATGTGAAGAGTTGACTCATTGGAAAAGACTCTGATGCTGGGAGGGATTGGGGGCAGGAGGAGAGGGGGACGAAAGAGGGTGAGATGGCTGGATGGCATCACTGACTCGATGGACGTGAGTCTGAGTGAACTCCGGGAGCTGGTGATGGACAGGGAGGCCTGGCGTGCTGCGATTCATAGGGTCACAAAGAGTCGGACACGACTCAGTGACTGAACTGAACTGAACTGAACTTCCAGTTTTCTCAGTACTGTTCATTGAAGAGACTGTCTTTTTCAGTTTGTTTATTCTTTGCTGTAACTTAATTGACCATGTATGTGTGGGTTTATTTTTGTGCTCTATTAAGTTCCACTGAATTATGTATCTGTTTTTATGCTGATACCATAGTGTTTTAATTAATATGGCTTTGTAATAAAGCTAATGTGATATTTCGAGCTTTGTTCTTCATTATCAGAAGTCCTTTGGCTATTCAGGGGTTTTTTTTTTGTGGTTCTGTATATACTATAGAATTATTTGTTCTATCTCTTTGAAAAACGCCATTGGAATTTTGATAAAGATTGCATTGAATCCGTAAGTTGTTTGGGGTAGTATGGACATACGAGTTCTTCTAATCCATGAACATAAAATATTTTTTCATTTATTTGTATTTTCTTCAGTTTCTTTCATTAATGTTTTATAGTTTTCAATATTTAGGTCATTTACTTCCTTGATTAAATTTATACTTGTCTTTTTATTATTTTTCATGGAATTGTAAATAGGAATGTTTTGTTTCTGATGAGTAGTTATTAGTGTATAGAAATACAACATAATTTTGCATTGATTTTGTGTCCTTCAATTTTACAAGTTTATTAGTTCTAATACTTCTCTGATAGAATCTTTAAGGTTTTCTGTATGTAATATCATGTCATCTGCAAATAGTAACAGCTTTTCTTCTTTCTTTCCTATTTAGAAATGTTTTATTTCTTTTTCTTGGCTAATTGCTCCAGCTTGGTCTTTGAATACTGAGTTGAATAGAAGTGACAAAAATGGGCACCTTTCTCTTATCCCTGACCTTAGAGGAAAAGCTTTGAGCTTTTCATTGTTGACTGTGATATTTTACGTTTTCATTGGCATAATTTTACCTCTTAATATTCTATTCAAAAAGAACTCCTGGATGCTTTATTACTCTAACTTCTTTAATACTGGGGGATGGTTGTCTCTTAGCCTCATGTGATTAGTGCATTTTGACTTTGAATAGTACTTGAGTTAGGCTTTTCCATAGAATAGCTAGACAGTGTCCCACTATGGAAAAGCTGAGCCCAAGGCAAATTGATTAGATTTTCAGATTTTCTTATGTTATTTTTATTCATATTCTTAAAACAATACTTTTATCTAACAATTCCTTTGTATTTTTGTTTTTCTCAGTTAAACGGTTGTACATTAAATAAGTTCTTTTTTTCATTGTTTTGTGGAATTTTTGCTGTTATTCTCGAATATTACTAACATTATTAATTCACACCATTCTTCTCCATCTCTTTTTTGTACTCTATTTTGTACTTTTTATTCTAATGCAACAGACTTCTCTTTATACACATTTTACTTTCCCTTTTACTTTTTGGGTCATTGTCAGCTAAATTTTTGACTTGCATTGTTTTTTTTATAGCCTCTTTGAACCTTTATAACTCTAGCATATTGATAATGGGTCTCAGAGAATACAATGACAGCTTAATTTTTAACAAAAGTTCAGTTGTATAGAATACTTCTTGGAAGTTTCTGCTGAATTGTGATTATTATATGAGAATTTTGAGAGCACAAGTTGGAAAAACATTAATTCAGGATTATAGCAATGGGGCAGAATGATAAATAAATTCTGGCCATGTAAGAGAAAGTATTTCCTATATTTCAGTTCCGTTCAGTCACTCAGTCGTGTCCGACTCTTTGCAACCCCATGAATCACAGCACACCAGGCATCCCTGTCCATCACCAACTCCCGGAGTTCACTCACACTCACGTCCATCGAGTTGATGATGCCATCCAGCCATCTCATCCTCTGTTGTCCTCTTCTCCTCTGCCTACTATCTTTCCCAGCATCAGGTTCTTTTCAAATGAGTCAGTTCTTCGCATCAGGTGGCCAAAGTATTGGAGTTTCAGCTTCAGCATCAGTCCTTCCAATGAATATTCAGGACTGATTTCCTTTAGGATTGACTGGTTGAATCTCCTTGCAGTCCAAGGGACTCTCAAGAGTCTTCTGCAACACCACAGTTCAAAAGCATCAATTCTTTGGTGCTCAGCTTTCTTTATAGTCCAACTCTGACATCTATACATGACTAATGGAAAAACCATAGCTTTGACTAGATAGACCTTTGTTGTCAAAGTAATGTCTCTGCTTTTTAATATGCTGTCTAGGTTGGCAAGTGTCTTTTAATTTCATGGCTGCAGTCACTATCTGCAGTGATTTTGGAGCCCAAGAAAATAAAGTCTGTCACTGTTTCCACTGTTTCCCCATCTATTTGCCATGAAGTGATGAAACTGGATGCCATGAGTTTTCTGAATGCTGAGTTTTAAGCCAACTTTTTCACTCTCCTCTTTCACTTTCAACAAGAGGCTCTTTAGTTCTTCTTTGCTTTCTGCCATAAGGTTGGTGTCATCTGCATATCTGAAGTTATTGATATTTGTCCAGGTAATCTTGATTCCAGCTTGTGCTTTATCCAGCCCAGCATTTCTCATGATGCCTCTGCATATTAGTTCAATAAGCATGGTGACAATATATAGCCTTGACATACTCCTTTCCTGATTTGGAAGCAGTCTGTTCTATGTACAGTTCTAACTGTTGCTTGTTGACCTGCATGCAGATTTCTCAGGAAGCAGGTCAGGAGGCATGTAAGAAAAAGCATTTCCTTTATTTAGCTTTATTTAGTATTAGTTTATATACACTATAAAAAGCATTGGCCTACTTAGTGATACAAAAAGCAGAGATATCACTTCACTGACAAAGGTCTGTGTATAGTTAAAGCTATGGTTTTTCCAGTAGTCATGTACAAATGTGAGAGGTGGACCATAAACAAGGTTGAGTATCAAGGATTGATGCTTTGAGTTTCAACTGGGCAACTGGACATCAACAAAGGAAACATTTATCACATCTCTTTTATTTCAACTCTTCCATGGTTGCTCAGATGGTAAATAATCTGCCTGCAATTCAGGAGACCTGGGTTTGATCCCTGGGTCAGAAAGATCCCCTGGAGAAGGGAATGGCAACCGGTTCCAGTATTCTTGCTGGAGAATTCCATGGAAAGAAGAGCCTGGTGGACTACCTGTGATTATTTGTGTACTGTCCTTATTTTACTCTATTTTTTTTTGTTTTATATATTCATGTTTAAATAATTATTCTCTGTGAAAAGAGTATTTGAAAGGTGAATATTTTAGAATATAACATTTTCAGTAATATTAATGTTTAAAATTTTTATGTATTATTCAAAATGTTGCATGATATTTTCTAGACATTTATTTTTAACGTGCATATTAATTAAGAATTATTAATCAAGCTTATATAAGAGCCACAGTCATCTTAATTTTAATTTTCTTAATTTTGGTTTAAGCATAAGCTAACAGTTATCATGAGGTTAATTTTTTTAAAAGTCCACATATCTATATAGGCTTCCCAGATTGCTCAGTGGGTAAAGAATCTGCCTGCAATGCAGGAGACACAGGTTTAACCCCTGCCTGGGTTGGGAAGACTCCTTGGAGGATGGCATGGCAACCCATTCCAGAATTCTTTCCTGGAGAATCCCGTGGACAGAGGAACCTGGCGGGCCACAATCCATAGGGTCACAAGGAGTCAGACACAACTGAAGTGACTGGGTACACATGCACATATCTATGCATACTGATAGACATGTACTTAGTATTTCCCAAAGCAGAAGCATCAAGAAGCAGCCCCAACTCTGTGCCCCAAGCTTGCAAGTAAGCTTAATAAATTTAAAGCTCTGCTTTGGCCTGACTGCTTTATGCTTGCTCTGCAATGTGTCTAATATTCTTGGTGACACATAGGCAGACTTTTGCAAGGTGATAAAGTAATGTAGTACTGAATTTGATTTCTGTTTCACTCAGAACCATGTATGTCAGATACTTGGGTCTATCTTACAATGATGTCTAGAGATGGAAGAGTTAGCTTTTCCCACATGCGGCTTGTGACGAAAGAGAGATGGCATTTGGTCACTTTTTGTTCTCTTTGATCCTAGATTCTTCTCCATGTATAGATCACCCTTGATTTTATTCAAGCCTTTTCCTCTTTGCAGTTACATATATTATTCAGGGTATACCAAAATCTAAGAACTTTACTTCTTAATCAATTGTTACTCCCTTTTCTCTGTTACCAACCTTTTGTGACAGTTATCCACCATTGTCTGTGCCTGATTTTGTGAGCAAGATATCCATGCATATGCTCTTCTCTTTTCTTTTCAAATTCAAAAATGGAAAAATATATAGGAGCCAGTAATTGCCGAAAGCATTCTGTCAGAACTTGGCTTGAATGATCATGTACAATACTTAATATTTTATTAATATCAATAAGTGCATTCATTTGGGAATGTGATTTTGATTTGGTTTCTGAATCACTGACCTTAAATGAGAAATCTCAAAATAGAGGGCTTCAGAAGTGTTATCATTTAAGGCACTCTTTGCTTTAAACAGTCTTTTAAAATTATTCGTAATGTTTAATCCATCATATTCTGACCTTCTCCATAGGAAAAGAAAATGTAAATCTCCCAGACAGCAGAGAACAAACTGTCAGAAAAATGAAACAATTTTATAATAGCTGTACTTCCACAATGCAGCTCTAAACCAAACTGTCACTTCTGTTGCTTCACATTCTTAGTAGAAAATATTTACCTTGTAGCTTTGAGTATGAGGAGAAAAGAACCTTTATTCATTTCCATAAGGAGGAAATCCATGTGTTAGGTTCACTAAAAGAAATTAATGGTACAATTAAGTAAGGGTTTAGATTCTGTCCTCAGAGTTGTTGAAGGAGTGAGAAACAACACAGGAGCGAGTGCAGTGCCCTTGGTTAATGAGTAGAGATTTTAATCACCCCTTGGCTTGAAGGGACACTGGCAGTGCAAGTGACTGAATTGTAGAAGGTGAGAGTAGAGCCATCTTGAGAGAAGGGGAAGTCTGTATTTTAGGGACAAAGCCAGTAACTAGTTGGAGCCAGAATGAAAAATACTGTGATCTTCCCTTTTCAGTTCAGTTCAGTTCAGTTGCTCAGTTGTGTCCGACTTTTTGTGACCCCATGAATTGCAAAACGCCAGGCCTCCCTGGCCATCACCAACTCCCAGAGTTCACTCAGACTCATGTCCATCGAGTCGGTGATACCATCCATCCATCTCATCCTCTGTTGTCCCCTTCTCCTCCTGCCCCCAATCCCTCCCAGCATCAGAGGCTTTCCAACCTGTCAATTCCCATACCACCTCCAGGGGTGCCAATGTTAAGTGCTCTCTAATTTATTATCCCTTCCCCTCTTAACAGAGCAGACTGTTAACTCTTCTGACCTCCACAACCACATGCTCCTCTTCACTAATACAGTGATCAATGCCCATAATATATCTTTTTCCAGAGAAGTTTCAAGCACTCAGAACTCATCACAGTGGATGAGCAGCTTTAACTATTAGCTCCTAGAGCCTCGATGTGATGAAATAGCAAATGTTAAGGGCCTGTGGTCTTGATTGATTCTCCTGGTGGCCTCACA
>NW_011495026.1:456129-461558 GCF_000754665.1 Bison bison bison | reverse complement strand
CTAGGTTGGTCATAACTTTTCTTCCAAGGAGCAAGTGTGTTTTAATTTCATGGCTGCAGTCACTGTCTGCAGTGATTTTGGAGCCCCAAAAAATAGTCTGATACTGTTTCCACTGTTTCCCCATCTATTTCCCATGAAGTGATGGGACCAGATGCCATGATCTTCATTTTCTGAATGTTGAGCTTTAAGCCAACTTTTTCACTCTCCACTTTCACTTTCATCCCTCAAATTTTATCCTAGCCTTTACCCTGTTGATATTGCCTGAAAATGCCAGAGACCTGGGTTTGATCCCTGGGTTGGGAAGATTCCCTGGAGAACGGCATGGCAACCCACTCCAATATATCCCTAGAAAATCCCCATGGACAGTGGTGTTTGGTGGGCCACAGTCTATGGAGTTGCCTTAGACTCAGAGTCAGACACGATTGAGTGATTAAGCACAGCACTACCATATTGAATTCACCAGGCAGGAAGAAGAAAAAGGAGCATCTGTTGATAGAGTCCATACCAAAGAGCTTCCTGAACAGAGTATAGGGAGAAGCGAAGAATACAACTGGAGGTGCATGGACATGCCCCAAAGAAGGATATTTGTGTTCAGGTATTTTAGTGTTGTTTTATGTTGTAGAATATTTCAATTTTTTTTTTCTACTGTACATTTAGTCGTTATTTAGTGAGAGATGTACGTGTGTGCCAAGTCACTTCAGTTATATCTGTCTCTTGTGACCCTGTTGACTGTAGCCCACAAGGTTCCTCTGCCCGTGGGATTTCCCAGGCAGGAATAAAGGAGTGGGTTGTCCTGCTCTCCTCCAGGAGATCTTCCCGATCCAAGGACTGAACCCGCATCTCTTATGTATCCTTCACTGACATCAGGTTCTTTTTCACTAGTGCCACCTGGGAAACCCAGGGAGAGATGATCACATACGTATTATTTATTTCATTGATCTCATTTTTAGCCTTTCTCTTTTATCTCTCTATGAGATCAACAACTTCGTACACCCTCTGAGGATACTAATTATACTCATTTGGATTCCTCTTTATTGCTCTCTACTGTCATCCCTCTGCTATTGTACAGTTCCTTCATTTGTTTTATTTTAAAATAATCATTAAAAACTTTTCTCTCTGTATGTATAATGTTGGCATGTCTCAAAATGACTGTTTTTCCATTTGACTTTGTGTTGACTTTTAAAAAGTGAATTTTGGCCAGACTTCTTCTTTTTACTGAGCAGGTTGCTTGGTGGAGGACAGATTATCATGGTACTATAGTCCACATTAGTGCATCATTTCCAGTAGGAGCTTTTTCTATCAGGAACGGAGGCAATGCTCATTAGGCAGTGAGAATCTAGATGTTGCCTGCTGACAACTGCTCTTTTTTTCTGACCCAAGTTCCCACATTCACTACACCTACGTAAGTTATGATTCATGCTTTTCTTGTTTCAGAATACTTGATTCAATTGACTACATTTCACTTAAAGCCTTCTCTATTAATAAGAAATGATCCCAAACAGAAGTCAAAGATGGTTCACAGACAGGCAAAAAAGAATTAAAATTTATGTGATTAATGATTATAGTAGGACACTTAAGCGTCAGCCTGGAATGCAGGAGACGTGGGTTCGATCCCTGGGTTGGGAAGATCCCATGGAGAAGGAAATGGCAACCCACTCCAGTACTCTTGCTTGGACAATCCCATGGAGGGAGGAGCCTGGTAGGCTACAGTTCATGGGGTTGCAAAGAGTCAGACATGACTGACCAACTTCACTTCACTAGGACACTTACATATCTTTTAGGAAAATAAAACTATCTGAGTAGAAAAATGGTAAATAGCATAGGAATGGAAGAGTCAAAGCTGTAGATCCAAAGACCTCTAAGTGTATCAACCATCAGGTAAAACATATTAAACTTATGCGAAGTGAAGTGAAGTGAGAATTGCTCAGTCATATCTGACTCTTTGCGAACCCATGGACTGTTCATCCATGGGATTCTCCAGGCCAGAATACTGGAGTGGACAGCCCTTGCCTTCTCCAGGGGATAGAGCATTCTAGTTGGATATGCAAAAGAAAAAAATCAGTGAAGTTTAATAATTATAAGATGACTCATGTAAAAGAAAAAGGACCACAGATTTATTTTATTTTACATGTGTTGATGACAAGCATTCTTGTCCTTGAAATAGCTATAGTCTAGTTTTCACTGTTCTGTAGTATTGCATCATCTATATAGATTATATGCTTTATGGGCATAGCTCACTCACTTAAAGAGCCTGTCTGCAGAGTAGGAGACCCAGGATCAGGAAGATCCCCTGGAGAAGGAAATGGCAACCCACTCCAGTATTCTTGCCTGGAGATCCCATGGACAGAGAAGCTTGGTGGGGTACAGTCCATGGGGTCACAAGAGTTGAACACGACTTAGCGACTAAACCACCAACATTTAGGTTGCATTTTTTCTGTTTTATTTATTTCTACACATTTGGATTGTCTGCAGATTTGGATGCTTAGGAACAAAGTTGATATTAAAATACTTGAACATATAATCTAAGAATATATGCATTTGTTTACTTAGGGCATTTAACTATCTAAGGAAATTTAGAGGCAAAGATATATGGATATTTATTTAAATATTATTTTCAAATCAGTTATATCAATTTGTACTTATTCCTGTGGTATGTGAGATTTCACAAAATTGTATTTTTCATTCATCTGCTTAGCAAAATATTGAAAGCTTAGTAATATCAAATTTCCATATAAAATGTAAAGCCACTTTAAATGTCAATTTTTAACATCTATTAAATTTTATAACATGCATATCTTATAAATGCAGTTTCCTCTAAAGCACCATCTATCTTAGAGAAACACTAATACATGCACTCATAAAATGTTATACAAGAGTGTCTGTTGAAATTTTGGGAGTTAATACTCAAATTCTTGTAAATATGTTAAATGTCCCTCAAAAGAGAACTGGTTAAATAAACTACAGCATATGGAAGGGTTGTTGTTCCATCACTCAGTCATGTCCAACTCTATGTGACCCCATGGACTACAGCATGCCAGACTTCCCTGTCTGTCACCAACTCAAGGAGCTTGCTCAAACTCATGTCCATTGAGTCGGTGATGCCATCCAAACCTCTCATCCTCTGTCATCCCCTTCTCCTGCCTTCAATCTTTCCCAGCATCAGGGTCTTTTCTAATGAGTCAGCCTTTCCCATCAAGTGGCCAAAATATTGGAGCTTCAGCTCCATGTCAGTCCTTCCAATGAGTATTCAAAATTGATTTCTTTAGGATTGACTGGTTGGATCTTCTTGCAGTCCAAGGGACTCTCAAGAGACTTCTCCAGCACCACAGTTCAAAAGCATCAATTCTTTGGCACTCAGCCTTCTTTATGATCCAACTCTTACATCCATATGACTACTGGAAAAACCATAGCTTTGACCAAATGGACTTTTGTCAGCAAAATAATGTCTCTGCTTTTTAATATGGTGTCTAGGTTGATCACAACTTTTCTTCCAGGGAGCAAGTGTGTTTTAATTTCATGGCTGCAGTCACCATATGCAGTGATTTTGGAGCCCAAGAAAATAAAGTCTCTCACTGTTTCCATTGTTTCCCCATCTTATGGAAAGGTTAACAGAATAATATAGATTAACATGTACTGAACCAATGTGATTTAGAAGTCATATTAAATTTAAAAAATAAAAGTACAGTTTATTCTTAAAAATACACCAAGTATTAGATGATCAAATCTGACATGCATCAGAAATCTCATGCAAACTTAATAATTTCAAAGGTTAAAATGATTTTAAGGCACAGGTAAAGTGAGATGAGTGAAGTCAGCTCATACTATGAGGCTCCCTAGCCCTCCTCTTCCCACTATAGATGTACTCTGTGCAAGGTAACAGATGGTGTTTCTAAGTAAAGTGTTCAGACACCTCACTTAGCTGGAGGAGACATTTAGATCATACATTATGTATTTGTTTTTGGTTGGTCCACAGAAGTATGGCTCATAAGCCAAAGGATTTTAGGTTTGTTTACAATAAATAATTCTAGAAATAAATGTCCATTTTGCTAAAAGCACTCCATAGATAAGGAATTCACTCCTGAAAAATCATCAGTATGTTTGCCCAGAGATCTGTCAGTAAGTTGTTTACAAAGAATCTGCCCTCTTTCCTTGTTTCCAGCATGTTCCTTCTTATAAGGAATGGATGAATTTCCAGCCAATTGTTTATCCATTTTTCTTTCTAGATGGTTTATAGGCAAAAAGCATGTGATGATACATTTTCCATAAACTTACATGATTGCTTTGGAAAATGGAATTACAAACCATGATGACAACTGAGATTGGGGATGAATTACTACACAATATCTTTCTTTATAATTCATTGATATTTTTTCAAGGATAATACTGTACATCCCTGTATTACTTGTATAATTTCATTGCATCTAATAGCACAGTTTAAACATTTGGTAACTATTGATTTTAGGAGATACACATAGTAGTATTTACAGGTGAAGCACAGGGGTCAGCAATATGCAGCCCACCCATTGAATCTGTACTGCTGCTTTTGTTTGTACAGTCTGCTAAGAATGATTTTTACATGTTAAATGATTGGGAAAAGTCAACAGAAGAATAGTATTTCATGACGTCTGAAAATTATGTAAATGTAATTTAATTTCATCACAATCAAACCCATTCATTTGCATGTTGTCTGTGGCTGCTTTAGCCCTGCATTAAAATAGTTTAGTAGTTGTGACAAAGTAAGGCTCACAAAATCTAAATTAGGTACTACATTGCCATTCCTAGAAGCAGTAAATAATTTGCTGACCCATGGCAAATCATCATGATGTTAACAAGGAATTTTTGATTCAGTTTAATAAAATTTACCTACACATACATAGATCGAGTTATGAGTATATCTATATTCATTTTATTATTCTTACAACTTTTCATGTGGTTTGGCATATTTTCTAAATTTCAGTTGAAGAAACTTTTTGCAGCTGATAAATTGCTAGATCATAGTTTCAGGGGCTTCCCTGGTAGCTCAGTTGGTAAAGAATCCACCTGCAGTGCAGGAGACCCCAATTTGATTCCTGGGTCAAGAAGATCCACTAGAAAAGGAATAGGCTACCCCCTCCAGGATTCTGGCCTGGAGAATTCCATGGGCTACAGTCCATGGGGTCGCAGAGTTGGACACAACTCAGTGACTTTCACTTCATCATTTCAGCTCATATTATATAATAGCTTTTGGTGTTGATATAGTCATAAAATCTTAGAAGATAATCTCTTCTAGGAAATAATTACTTGAACAAGGAGGGAAGAAAGAAAAAAATAATGTAAAATACAAGATGGGTAAAGAACTGATGGGAGTACAATACCATAGTAGGGTGGGGATTTGGGGAAAAGTTTCAAAAATTAGTTGAGTAAAAAAGAGACCATATATTTTTCTGCAA
>NW_011495026.1:453872-456029 GCF_000754665.1 Bison bison bison | reverse complement strand
TGAAACAAAACAGAATTAAAATCTATTTATATATTTTTCTGCAATATCCAAATAGATTTTAATTCTGTTTTGTTTCATGATCATGTGCCATAGCATTTTCCAGTCTTTTTGTTTCAATTGTCTTTTCTAACCTGTGATGAATTTAGCTCTATAGATGCAATATCATTTAGACTAAAATTTAATTTACCTGAAGGTAAGAGCTATCATACTCAGTTCTTTTTCAGAGTTGGGGACATACTTAAAAGTCATTATCTATGTGATAAATTGAGTTAGATGCCCAATGAAGCTTAAATGATACAAAGATGATTGAACTCTGTATCTTAAAACTTTTCAGAGGCTAAGAAAAAAAGGATTAGTGAAAATACAGGAGAAGACAGGTTATAAATATCAAGATAATTAAACTTTAGACATTAAGAAGACAGTAAATAAATTCTTTAATATTCTGTATATTCTACCTAAGGATTAGTTTAGCGCCATACACACCACACATTCTTTGAGTAAACTATTCAGTAAACTGTAGAATGTCATTGTGGGAAAAACTGAGGAGAGAAACTGGAGGAAAATCCTTTTGAAAAATAAGATTAATTGGCATATAGTCAGTAAATTCAAGTGGGCAATGAGCTAAAAAAGAGCTCATTATAGCAATGCTAAAAAAATAAATAGCAAACAATTTCAGCCAATAGAAACAAGATTGTTTTCCTCTTTTTTGAAGTTTATCCATTCAAATACAAATTCTAGAATGTAACTTTTTAGTCTTTTTTATTTTTACCTACTCAAATAATTTTTGTCATTTTTCTAAATATCATTCTGATGACATTTCTAACTAATTTTTCTGTTGGAATGCTATGGATGAATGAACCTCTATGCTTACTTGTAACCAATATATTTGACTTCTTTTCCTGAGGAATAGAAGTGTTTTACATTTAACCCAGGAGAGCTGTGGATAAGCTCTCCATTTATTACCAATTTAAACATATTTGATAAGACAGGCCGAGGAATTTTGGTCAAATATGTACTTTATATTTTCATGACTGTTCAAGAATTTGCACACATATTTATACTTTAGAAAGTTTAAATTTTGCTCAAAAATAAACTGGTAATTTCAATGGTTTTAACTCATTTGTCTTATATCTTTGTTTTTATTCTCTGAAGATTTCTTGCTATTTTTTCTTTTTAATAGAATGATTCAAGAAAAAAAATTAGCTGACATACCAAGAAATATGAACAGTGAGTCACCTGTACAGCACCTCTTCTAAGTAGCAGAGAGGTTATAATTATAATCCTAATATATTAAAACTGAGTTGTTTATGTGTATGGTATTATCTGCCTCTTGAGAAATTTGTATGCAGGTCAGGAAGCAACAGTTAGAACTGGACATGGAACAACAGACTGGTTCCAAATAGGAAAAGGAGTATGTCAAGGCTGTATATTGTCACCCTGTTTATTTAACTTATATGCAGAGTACATCATGAGAAGCCCTGGACTGGAAGAAACACAAACTGGAATCAAGTTTGCCAGGAGAAATATCAATAACCTCAGATATGCAGATGACACCACCCTTATGGCAGAAAGTGAAGAGGAACTAAAAAGCCTCTTGATGAAGGTGAAAGTCGAGAGTGAAAAAGTTGGCTTAAAAGCTCAACATTCAGAAAACAAAGATCATGGCATCCGGTCCCATCACTTCATGGGAAATAGATGGGGAATCAGTGGAAACAGTATCAGACTTTATTTTTCTGGGCTCCAAAATCACTGCAGATGGTGACTGCAGCCATGAAATTAAAAGACGCTTACTCCTTGGAAGGAAAGTTATGACCAACCTAGATAGCATATTGAAAACAGGAACATTACTTTGCCAACAAAGGTCCATCTAGTCAAGGCTATGGTTTTTCCTGTGGTCATGTATGGATGTGAGAGTTGGACTGTGAAGAAGGCTGAATGCTGAAGAATTGATGCTTTTGAACTGTGGTGTTGGAGAAGACTCTTGAGAGTCCCTTGGACTGCAAGGAGATCCAACCAGTCCATTCTGAAGGAGATCAGCCCTGGGATTTCTTTGGAAGGAATGATGCTAAAGCTGAAACTCCAGGACTTTGGCCACCTCATGTGAAGAGTTGACTCATTGGAAAAGACCCTGATGCTGGGAGGGATTGGGGGCAAGAG
>NW_011495026.1:453182-453772 GCF_000754665.1 Bison bison bison | reverse complement strand
TTCACTTTCCATTTTCATGCATTGGAGAAGGAAATGGCAACCCACTCCAGTGTTCTTGCCTGGAGAATCTCATGGATGGAAAAGCCTGGTAGGCTGCAGTCCATGGGGTCACACAGAGTCGGACACGACTGAAGCGACTTAGCAGCAGCAGCAGCAGCAAGTAAAGTTGGTATCTGAAAAACTATAGCTATGATTTGGGTACTAGGTTCAATCTGTGTGTGTGCTAAGTCACTTCAGTCATATTCGACTCTGTGAGACCCTATGGACTATAGCCTATGATGCTTCTCTGTCCTTGGGATTCTCCAGGTAACAATACTGGAGTGTGTTTCCATTTCTTCCTCCAGGGGATCTTCCTGACCCAGGGATCAAACCGGCATCTCTTAGTCTCCTACATTGGCAGGCAGATTCCATACCACTAGGGCCATCTGGATCTTTATGCTGCTGCTGCTGCTAAGTTGCTTCAGTCGTGTCTGACTCTGTGCGACTCCATAGACAGCAGCCCACCAGGCTCCCCCGTCCCTGGGATTCTCCAGGCAAGAACACTGGAGTGGGTTGCCATTTCCTTCTCCAATGTGTGAAAGTGAAAAGTG
>NW_011495026.1:451441-453082 GCF_000754665.1 Bison bison bison | reverse complement strand
ACAAAGGTCCATCTAGTCAAGGCTATGGTTTTTCCTGTGGTCATGTATGGACGTGAGAGTTGGACTGTGAAGAAGGCTGAGCGCCAAAGAATTGATGCTTTTGAACTGTGGTGTTGGAGAAGACTCTTGAGAGTCCCTTGGACTGCAAGGAGATCCAACCAGTCCATTCTGAAGGAGATCAGCCCTGGGATTTCTTTGGAAGGAATGATGCTAAAGCTGAAACTCCAGGACTTTGGCCACCTCATGTGAAGAGTTGACTCATTGGAAAAGACCCTGATGCTGGGAGGGATTGGGGGCAAGAGAAGAAGGGGACGACAGAGGATGGATTGGCTGGATGGCATCACTGACTCTCTGGACATGAGTCTGAGTGAACTCTGGGAGTTGGTGATGGACAGGGAGGCCTGGCGTGCTGCGATTCATGGGGTCGCAAAGAGTCGGACATGACTGAGCAACTGATCTGATCTGATTGAAAAATGCTGTTGTCAGTATAACAGTTTTCTCCTCGGATTTCAGTCACTAGCTAAGAATTTCTTTTTAAAGATTGGGATATTTTTCTATTTTCGTTTTTGAGAGTATCAGCTTTATTATTAACAAAAGCAGTATTTTATTCTTCCTGTGTGTGATTTTGATTTTTCAGTTGGATCCAAAGTCAGGAAGAGAAAAAGGATGCTATTTGCTGTCCTCTAAGCATGTTCAAGAAGAGTCAATCAATCATATAAGAAACGAATCGCCAGTCCAGGTTCAATGCATGATACAGGAAGCTTGGGGCTGGTGCACTGGGATGACCTAAAGGGATGGTATCGGGAGGGATGTGGGAGGGGAGTTCAGGATGGAGAACATGTGTACACCCGTGGCGGATGCATGTTGATGTATGGCAAAACCAATACAATATTGTAAATAAAAAAAAAATAATAATAATAATAAATTAAAAAAAAGAATTTGTGAATAAGATAAATATTTAAAATAGCTGCACTACTATCCCAGCATTGTAAAGCAACTATACTCCAATAAAAATATAAAAAATAATAGCTGCATGAGGCAGTGAGGACTCAATGAAAAATTACTTTTCCTTTTTTCTTTTTTTTTTATTGAAGTGTAGTTACTTTACAATGTTATGTTAGTTTCTGTTATGCAGCAAAGTGAGTCAGCTATATGTATTCATATATTCCCTCAGGAAATTTTTTAGATAGAATAATGGAAAGAAAAAATATCAAATATATTTTTTCTAGTATTCTGAGGATTAGAAAGTCTTACTCATTCTAGCATATCCACATATAGTTTTTAAGATACACATAAATGTTCCCTATTAGAAATAAATGGCATGATGGTGATTTCCTTTGAAAGACACTTTAAACAATTTTTTGCTCTGTTACCACTAATCTTACCATATGTATTTGGTATTGTGTAAGTAAAGTTGGTGGGAGAAGGCAATGGCACCTCACTCCAGTACTGTTGCCCAGAAAATCCCATGGATGGAGGAGTCTGGTAGGCTGCAGTCCATGGGGTTGCTAAGAGTCAGACACGACTGAGCGACTTCACTTTCACTTTCCATTTTCATGCATTGGAGAAGGAAATGGCAACCCACTCCAGTGTTCTTGCCTGGAGAATCTCATGGATGGAAAAGCCTGGTAGGCTGCAGTC
>NW_011495026.1:440282-451341 GCF_000754665.1 Bison bison bison | reverse complement strand
TCTGTGCGACTCGTAGACGGCAGCCCACCAGGCTCCCCCGTCCCTGGGATTCTCCAGGCAAGAACACTGGAGTGGGTTGCCATTTCCTTCTCCAATGTGTGAAAGTGAAAAGTGAAAGTGAAGTCGCTCAGTCATGTCCGACTAGTAGCGACCCCATGGACTGCAGCCTTCCAGGCTCCTCTTTCCATGACCTTTTCTATGCAAGAGTACTGGAGTGGCTTGCCATTGCCTTCTCTGTCTGGATCTTTATAGATAAACAGTAATCATGGTGGTAAAGTAGAATGGAGAGAGTGTTGGGGAAGTACAGCACTTTCCAAAAATTAATAGCAGATTCAGTCATTTTTTAGACAACCTGAAGTATTCTAACTCAATGAAATTTTAAGTTTTAAATTCCTTATTTTAGGTTACTAAAAACAGAAAAGTATTTATATACCCATCTCTATGTTAATAGCCCACTCTAATATTCTTGCCTGGGGAATTCGATGGACAGAGGAGCCTGGTGGGCTCCATGGGGTTCCTAAGAATTGCACATAACTGAGTGATAACTTAGAAGACTCACTGACTCTTCAATCAAAGCATTCCTTCCCATCTTAGATCATCATTTTGTATTTCATTTCCTCAGAGAGGCCTCACTTGACTCCATGATATCACGTTATTTGATATAACAATCTTGGTTTATTCATGCATGCATGCATGCAAAGTCGCTTCAGTCATGTCTGACTCTGTGCGACCTCATGGACAAGAGCCCACCAGGCTCCTCTGTTCACAGGATTCTCCAGGCAAGAATACTTGAGTGGGTTTCCGTTTCCTTCTCCAAAGGTTTATTCATAGATTTCATCATATTCTATTTTTGCTTGTTTATATTTATTTATGTTTTAGACTTTATAATATAAGAGCCTTCAGAGATGGAACATAAATTTTATACTTTAGTACAATGCTTAGGAAGATTAACAAATATTAGTTTTTCTAAATTTATTTACAGTTTTCATCTTAAAATAATTTCAGAGTTTCAAAAATTCACAAAACTACTACAAAAATTCTTATACATTTTTCACCTGATTTCCCCAGATGTTAACATCATACAAAGTGACTATTAAAGTTAGGAAATTGATAAGTACAGTCCTTATTCACATATTTTGTTAATGCTTTCACTAATGATCTCTGATCAGAATCAAAACCAGATTATCTGTTGCATTTAATTGCTACATTTCTTTAGTCTTTTTTATTCTAGTACAGTCCAGTCCCTCAGTTTTTCTCTGTCTTTTGATAATATTGAAGAGTGCTACCAAGTTATTTTGTAGATCATTTGGAAATTTGAGTTTTTATGATGTTTCCATATAGTTAAATTCAGATACTGTATTTTAACAAAGTGCCACAATGCTGAGCTTGCCTTTCTCAGTGCATCATGTTAGGGGCACATGATATTACTATGTCCCATTTCTGGTGGTGTTAACTCTAATCATTTGGTGAAGATATTGTCCACCAGGTTTCTACATTTTAAAGTTATTTTAAAATAAATCTTCTGTTGGGAGATACTTGGGAGACTATGTAAACGTCCTGTTTTTCATTATAATATCACCACTAATTTTAACGTTTTTGCCTGAAACAATTATATGGTATTTTCCACTTACTGTTTCTATTTCCATGATTTCTTCTTTATTATTAGAACACTACTGTATGGGAGAGCTTCCCTCTTTCATTCATTTATTCAATTATTAATTTACATCAGTGTGGATTTGTATGTATTTGGTTTACCTAATCATAGTAATACATTGCCATTTTTTTTCTTGCTCAAATTATTTCAATTTTGGCTATTGAGAGCCACTTCAAGTTAGCTTCAGTCTCATTATGGCAAGTCATCATTATTTGTCGAAAACTTCTCATTTTCTTACAGCAAAAATTGTGGCAGACTCATATGGTTTTTCTTTTCTCCAATACTGGAATCAGCCCTTGCTTCAAAGGGTCCTGGTTCCTTGAATAGGAGAATAATGTGAATCCAGAGTGCTAAGTATGCTCATTGTTATTGAGCTTTTCCTGTTTCTAGGTCTTCTCAGTGGTGAAGTAATATGTATATATACACACATAGAAGAGAGATATTGCTTACATTAGAGATTATGAAAATATGATTACAATATAAAAGCCTTAATATGATAACCACACCAAAATTATTATGCTATAGTATTTTTTAAATAGAGTGCTTAATTTCTATTTTATAGAAAATAATTTTATTTGGGTAGTCAGAATATTATTCAATAACTCACATAGGATATTCTCATAATACTCCTTGTGGAAAAGTATTGAAGAGGATTTTGGACCAAAGAATATTTGTTTAATAGTGTCAGAATTCATTTTAACACCATGAAAGAGTATGTATTTGTTCAATTTTCACTCACTGCACAAAGGATTAGATAAAAGAAGATTTTCAGTAATAGCATTTCATTTTGAGTCTTACCAATCCTTTTAGTTTTGGTATAACAAAAAGGCTATTAGCTTTTACTCTGTTGTGTTGAATTTTGATGATTTTTGACAGTCTTCACTGAGACACTCAAAGAAATGAGACTTGCCAGTCGAATAACATAAGATTTCATTAAATTTACCAGCAACAAAAAAGCTGTTTCTGTCTCTTAACTTTTTGACATATTGTCTTTTTCTATTGTCTTTTCAGGACCTATATAAAAGGCAATAAAAGTGTTGTTTTTTGTGTGTTCAAAAGTTTCCCTATAATCAAGATAATAGGCAAGTTTCAACTTTAAATTTGTTGCATTAATAAACATAAAAATTAGCAAAACATTATTAAAGTAATCGGTCAGATTTTGTATTAGCATATAGTAACAGTAGCAAAAATATTTTGTATGTATTTTATAGCATTCTATATTTTGTAACAAAACTAAGACAGATATTATCATTTTCATAGGTATAAAAAAATCTTGTGAAAAAGTAAATGTCTTTATACAAATTATGTGCTATTAGATATATTAATAACTCTAAATATTGTAACATTTCCATTTTTAAATGCCTTTGTATTGAATGGGTTACAAATGTGTTTGCTGCTGCTGCTGCTGCTGCTAAGTCGCTTCAGTCGTGTCCGACTCTGTGCGACCCCAGAGACCGCAGCCCACCAGGCTCCCCCGTCCCTGAGATTCTCCAGGCAAGAACATTGGAGTGGGTTGTCATTTCCACAATGCATGAAAGTGAAAAGTGAAAGTGAAGTCGCTCAGTCGTGTCTGACTCGTAGGGACCCCATGGACTGCAGCCTACCAGGCTCCTCTGCTCAAGGGATTTTCCAGGCAAGAGTACTGGAGTGGGGTGCCATTGCCTTCTCCAACAAATGTGTTTAGTTATCTATTAATTTGAGCCGGTTACCTATACAGTGTTACTGTAAAAACTTCAGATTAAGCATATGGAAAGCTGTGAAAGGATTTTTATTTCCTAAACTTTAGAGGATATGTTGTGAAAAAATGAGTTTCCATGAAATAGCTAGTTATGATTTTACTTTCTAGCATTCCTGAGTATAGAAATGTATACTTAAAATCAGCTGAGGAAGAAAATTAAACTTGTTTCCCTTTTCTGCAGATCGGAATTATATTGAGTATAAAACTATATTTTAAAATATGAAGAATAAATTAAGTGAAGGGAAAATAAGGAATAATATAATACCTATTATAACTATCGCATGTAAACTATTTTATTGTGAAATGTTTTTAAAAAATATGAAAGACAAAATGCAGAGATATGTATTCTATACCAGATACTCGTAAACCTCATAATTTTTTCATATTTGTGCTGTTGGGGCTCGCTGTTTTATTATTCCCATTTTACAGATGAAGCACTAAAAGTTCACATCAGTGTCATTTAACCATGTCGCAGAGCCAGTTACCAGAGATCCAATTTCTGATTCTTTCGTCATGAAAAAACTAGAAGTAAAATCAACAAGAAGTTTGTGCTAAGCAAATAGCATAATAGGAAAACACAATACTGACTGCTGCTGCTAAGTTGCTTCAGTCATGTCTGACTCTGTGCGACCTCGTAGACGGCAGCCCACCAGGCTCCCCCGTCCCTGGGATTCTCCAGGCAAGAATACTGGAGTGGGTTGCCATTTCCTTTTCCAATGCATGAAAGTGAAAAGTGAAAGTGAAGTCGCTCAGTTGTGTCCGACTCCTAGCAACCCCATGGACTGCAGCCCACCAGGCTCCTCTGTCCACAGTACTGACTAGTGACTGTAAATATATTTTTGGTTACCAAAGTAAGATATAGTAGCAGTTCAGTTCACTTGCTCAGTTGTGTCCGACTCTTTGCAACCCCATGGACTGCAGCACACCATCCCTGTCCAGTACCAACTCCCAGAGCTGGCTCAAACTCATGTCCATCAAGTCCGTGATGCCACCCAACCATATCATCCACTGTCATCCCCTTCTCCTCCCACCTTCAATCTTTCCCAGCATTAGGGTCTTTTCCAAGTCAGTTCTTTGCATCAAGTGGCCAAAGTATTAGAGTTTGAGCTTCAGCATCAGTTCTTCCAGTGAACACTCAGAAGTGATCTCCTTCAGAATGGACTGGTTGGATCTCCTTGCAGTCCAAGGGGCTCTCAAGAGTCTTCTCCAACACCACAGTTCAAAAGCATCAATTCTTTGGCACTCAGCTTTCTTTATAGTCCAACTCTCATGTCCATACATGATTACTGGAAAAACCATAGCTTTGACTAGACGGGCCTTTGTTGGCAAAGTAATGTCTTGCCTTTTTAATGTCCTGACTAGATTGGTCATAGCTTTTCTTCCAAGGAGCAAGCATCTTTTAATTTCATGGCTGCAGTCACCATCTTCAGTGATTTTGGGGCCCCAAAAAATAAAGTCTGTCACTGTTTCCACTGTTTCTTCATCTATTTGCCATGGAGTGATGGGACCAGATGCCATGATCTTAGTTTTTTGCATGTTGATTTTTAAGCCAGCTTTTTCACTCTTCTCTTTCACTTTCATCAAGAGGCTCTTTAGTTCCTCTTCACTTTCTACCATAAGGGTGTTGTCATCTATGTATCTGAGATTATTGATATTTCTCCTGGCAATCTTAATTCCAGTTTGTACTTCATCCAGCCTGCATTTCACATGATGTACTCTGCACATAAGTTAAATCAGCTGGGTAACAATATACAGCCTTGACATACTCCTTTCCCAATTTGGAAAGATATAATATGGGAACCAATAAAAGCAGATAATTATATTCTTCTTTACTGTATGCCTGGATCAACTGAAAACACTGGGCCATGTTGTCAGGAGACACAATGTAAAAACCTAGGTAGTATCACCAACAGAAGCAGATAACAGGTAATCAAAATAAAATTAAGAATATAGGAATATTATCTAAATGCTTAGTAGAACTGGGGCAGCACTGGGCATGGTTAATGGCAAAGATAAAATGAATATAAAGGAAAGTATTGAAAGGTCCTAGGACTTCCCTATAGCTCAGATGGTAAAGAATCTGCCTACAAGGTAGGAGACCTGGGTTCGATCCCTGGGTCAGGCATATCCTCTGGAGATGGAAATGGCAATACTTTCTTGCCTGGAGAATCCCATGGACAGAGAGCCTGATGAGCTACAGTCCCTGGGGTCACAAAGAATTGGACATGATGGATGGAGGAGCTTGGTAGGCTGCAGTCCATGGGGTCTCTAAGAGTCGGGCACGACTAAGCACCTTCACTTTCACTTTTCACTTTCATGCACTGGAGAAGGAAATGGCAACCCACTCCACTGTTCTTGCTTGGAGAATCCCAGGGACAGCAGAGCCTGGTGGGCTGCCATCTATGGGGTCGCACAGAGTCGGACACGACTGAAGCGACTTAGCGGCAGCAGCAGCAGCAGGCGATTAACATATGCATAATGGGTCGAAAAGAGTCGGACACGACTAAGCGACTGATCTGATCTGTTCTGAATCCGTAAACCATAACCAGAAGTCACCACAGTTACTTACCCCTAAGGAAAAAGCTTACTTTAAAGGAAAAACACTGGGAGCAAAATCAAAATGAATTAGGGAGAGACTGAGAAAGAAGGACAGAGAGAAATATTCTGGTAGAGAGTGAGAGAAGGAGAGATAGAGGAAGATATTTTCAGAAATAAAGATGTGTTTAAAAGGAACATCAGGGACTTCCCTGGCGATCCAGTGGTTGAGAATCCACCTTGCAGGGCAGGGAATGTGGGTTCCAGCTCTGGTCTGAAAACTACAGATCCCACAGTGCAGTGCAACAAAGATCTACATAATGCAATGAAGATTCTAGTGCTGCAAATAAGACCAACATAGCCAAATAGGGAAGCCCAAATAGTTTAAAAAGGTACATCAAACCAAATGGAAGTGATGCAAAATATAATAAGAGCTATAAAGGAGAAAAATGAGTGGATAGATAAGCCAGTAATGGAGAGATTTTAAAAATTTGAAAAGAATATTCTAATATAGAACTTAGGCAAAGGAGAGCAACACATTTGTAAAAATACAATTACAGAGATAATATAAATTATTTGAGTATGTGGATAAAAAGGTTGGAAATTAACATTGACAACAGACCTCTTGACAGCAACATTTTGTATAGGAAGATAACTGTTTTTAGAGCATTAATAAAAGTCAATTATATGTTATTCACTTAATCTATCATCATATTTAAGGAATAGAAAGCATCATGGACATTAGGAAACTTTGGAAATACAGTTCCTATGATTATTTTCTGAGAAATCTCTTAGTTACTAATGACAAATATTAATAGTTCAAATATAACATAAAAGCCTAAGGATAATTATTACATACATTAAATTTTGAAATGACTTGTGCTACTAATATATGCACAAAAGGGTAGATGTATTACAGATCACAAAAAATTGAAGAAAAGGGGAAGATAAGTGAAAGAAAAATATTAGTGAATTTTTCACCAGTACTTTTGCCTGGAAAATCCCTTGAGCAGAGGAGCCTGGTAGGCTGCAGTCCATGGGGTCGCTAAGAGTAGACACGACTGAGCGACTTCACTTTCACTTTTCAGTTTCCTGCATTGGAGAAGGAAATGGCAACCCACTCCAGTGTTCTTGCCTGGAGAATCCCAGGGATGGCGGAGCCTGGTGGGCTGCCGTCTCTGGAGTCGCACAGAGTTGGACACGACTGAAGTGACTTAGCAGCAGTAGCAGCAGCAGCAGCAGCAGCAGCAGCAGCAGCAATAGTATCTATCAATAAAAGGATAATGAAGAGACGTTAATGTTAGGTGAAAAAGAGGAGGGAGAAAAAAGAGGTTACTAGAGAACATTACACACTGAAGAAATCAATAGAGTATTAAAATGCATTGGAGGACTAGTGTATTTTTTATATAAGGTTATATAAGATAATGTCACAGATAGATATAGAAACATTTATAAATATCAAATGAGTCCCCACAAAGCCCCCAGAACGTAAATACATTGTAAGATTTTATGCACATAGTTTTTATGGTAAAAATATTATGATAGAACTGAAAACCAGCATACTAAGAATATAAAATATATAAATGGGCTTAACTTGCCATTCAGTAAAGTGTTTTCACATTGGCTAATGAAGCAGAATATAATTCATTCTGTGTACACAAGACATACCCAAACAAAGCAATTTAGAAAGATTTAAAATAAAAAGGAAGATCAAATATTGCTCTTATCTGATGATAAGTTTGTGAGACATGGTAGAATTTAGTATAAAATATATGTAACAAGGAAAGGAAAATTTATTTACTAGAAGTTTCATTCTACATTCATATATAATAGATATTAATTAAATATGCAAAATTACAACTTTCAGAAAGCAGAAGTAAAAGGAAATGAAAGGAAAAATATATATACATATTAAAACTGTGAATTTTAAAATAGTTAATTCTGTGGAAAATCATTAATGAATATAAATAAACCTCCCCGTTGGATTTTTACAAATATTGTGCGTGCTTAGTCACTCAATTGTGTCTGACTCTTTGCAACCCCTTGGACTGTAGCCTGCCAGGCTCCTTTTTCCATGGGGTTTTCCAGGCAAGAATACTGGAGTGGGTTGCCATTTCCTCCTCCAAGTGGATCTTTCTGGCCTAGAGATTGAACCCGAATCTCCTGCATTGGCAGAATTCTTTACCAGTGAGCCATCAGTTAATCCGAAAATACTGTAGTTGCTGATGAAGACTTTGTCTTTGACCAAACTCCTCTACCCTCTTCATTAGGCTCTGATCTTGCACCATTCTTGCCAGTCCACATAGCCCAGTTTTTGCAAGAATCCTTCTAAACCAGTTTAGAGAAACTGCCCCCACCTCAGGTATCAGATCACCTTTGATATCTGATTTCCCTGGTCAGCCTTCAGAAATATCGTTAAGTTGGTTTAGCAATCCTTGATAACTCTTCTTACTGTTTTTCTACCCACGAACTCCCCTCAACCCCTCCCCACTGTGCTCTTTGGCTACAAATTGCTGCTTTTCTTTGCTGTATTTTGAGTTTACTATACTGAAGTCTCTTTTACACTATTACAGTAGTTTGTAAATGAAGTCCATCTTCACCCAGTTTAACTATGATCTGGCTCCGGTTCTCTTTGACATTACCCTTTGAAGAGTCAACCAATTTTAGGAAAAAAGAATGGATGCAGTCTGTTGTCCTCATTCTAGAATGTCCTCATCTAGAATACTGTTGATAGTAATAATGGCAATGCTGATAGAAAGGCATGCATATGTGTGGAATAAACTCAGATAAAGAAATAACAAGACTCTCAGTTATTTACATGAAAGAAATGAAAGATGGTGAATGAACAACAGTGCAAAGTCTGAAACTTAGGGAACAATCAATGGTAGAAATAAAACTGTGGGAGGTTTTAACATACAGACATTTAAAATAATGGGTTTTGGGGGGTTAAATCACCCAAGCAAAGGTTTAGCCAGACAATTGAAAATAATGCAAAATAAGCTAAGTAAATAAACCTGTTAAAAATAAACTGAGAATAAAGAGTTCCAAGTGGTATGGAGAAATCCAGGTCAGTGTATTTTTAAGAAAACACAGAAAGGAAACTGTTTTAAAGAGGAGCAAGTTGTCAATTATTTGAAATGCCACTGAGACTATGAGAAATGTGAGTAGTACCCATATAGAAGTTATCAAAAGCCATTAAAAGACCACTTTCATTAAAATTATGGATAAGAACCTAGATTAGAATAAGATAAATGGGTCCTTAATTTCAGAGTCATGGCATAATAGAAAACCTAAAAACTCTTATTAGAAAAACAAGAAATGCAACATAAACTGTAACAACTCTCCATTTAAATACATATTACAGAATTTCAGGTTCAGGCCCTGATAGAACAAGCCCACATCCTGAAAATACTATAAAATCTGGGCAAAACTGTTCGAAGGCACTGAAGGAACCAAACCATATGGGACTAGAATCAGTCTATTATTAAGAAGGAATAAACCCACAAGATAAATTACATGTCCAGCTTTTTTTTTTTTTTGACAGCACTTCTGAATACTGATGTGAAAAAGCATAAGCAGAAAGGGAAGTTTTCTCTGTTGAGGAGACCGATGTCTGCAGCATCCAATGTGTGTGGGACTCATGGGATCAGTTTCCAAGAAGGAGGTAAGCATAGAGAAGATGGCCAGATATCTGCATACAAGTCTCTTTATGGGTGGCCCGCTTTAGAGACAGACATGTACAAGGTAAGACTTCCAGCATCTTACCACATAAAACAATAGGTGGAAGCTGAGTACTGAGCTTCAACTTCAGCTGATCCCATTTAAAAGTATGTTATTTACCATAGTCTTAATTTAAATGAGAAAAATTATATCATCTTAATACTAATATATTGTATGTATTTTAACAGATATAGACATAAAATATTTATAAAATTATATTATGACTTTATAATCCATATAGGGAAATTATAAACCTGATAAAAGATAGTTTTTAAAATCCTGTAAGTTGCTTATGATATAATGTGAAATATTAAAAGGTTTCTCTTCAAATCTATGAGTAAGAAAGATGTTACATTAGTTTTTCATGGCTGTTGTAACAAATTAACATGAACTGGGTAATACAAACTGATTGATTTACTATCTGGAAACCAGAAATCCAAAATCAGTTTCACTGTGACAAAACCAAGGTTATCAGTGGGGCCATGCTCACTCCAGAGACTCCTGGGAGATTCAGTTTCCTTGCCTTACCAACTTCTAGTGCAATACTTCTTGGCTTATGGCCCCTTCCTCTATCTTCATGGATGCAATGTAGCATCTACAGATCTCTATCCACTTGCATCATCATATAACTTTTCTCTTCTGTGTCAAATGTCCTTCTCCCTCATTCTTGCTGCTGCTGCTAAGTCGCTTCAGTCGTGTCCAACTCTGTGTGACTCCATAGACAGCAGCCCACCAGGCTCCCCGTCCCTGGGATTCTCCAGGCAAGAACACTGGAGTGGGTTGCCATTTCCTCCTCCAATGCATGAAAGTGAAAAGTGAAAGCAAAGTCGCTCAGTTGTGTCTAACTCCTAGTGACCCATGGACTGCAGCCTACCAGGCTCCTCCGTCCATGGGATTTTCCAGGCAAGAGTACTGGAGTGGGGTGCCATTGCCTTCTCCTCATTCTTACGGTGTTTATATTTGTATTTTAGGCTCACCAAGATAATCCATGATAATCTCCCATCTCAAGATACTTACTTTAATCATATCTACAAGCCTCTTTTACCATATAATATAACATTCCATGGATTAGGACCTGGATATTTTTGGATATCTTTAAGCTTATCACAAATGCCCTCTCTTGCTGCTTCTATTATGCATTGTACTTCCTGAAAGACTTTTTTAAAAAAAGGATTGCTCTGAATGAAAAGAAATGATTCAGTATTTGTGGGATGTGTGGGATAAGGGAAAGTTTTTTTTATTTGAAAGTAGAGTATGAAAACATACTCTTGTGAAGAGAGTAATCACAAGTAGAAGAAAAATGGAAATAATGATGCAGAGGGAAGAAAGAATGACTATAACAACATAAATCCCACAGGAGAAAAATTTGAATAAGATACTGAATAATATTCCCATCACTTGATGGCAAATAG
>NW_011495026.1:426854-440182 GCF_000754665.1 Bison bison bison | reverse complement strand
TAGTGGCTGACTTTATTTTTCTGGGCTCCAAAATCACTGCAGATAGTGATTGCAGCCATGAAATTAAAAGACGCTTACTCTTTGGAAGGAAAGTTATGACCAACCTAGACAGCATTTAAAAAAAAAATAAATAAATAAAAAGCAGAGACATTACTTTGTCAACAAAAGGCCTTCAAGTCAAAGCTATGGTTTTTCCAGTAGTCATGTATGGATGTGAGAGTTGGACTATAAAGAAAGCTGAGCGCCAAAGAATTGATGCTTTTGAACTGTGGTGTTGAAGAAGACTTGAGAGTCCCTTGGACTGCAAGGAGATCCAACCAGTCCATCCTAAAGGAGATCAGTCCTGGGTGTTCACTGGAAAGACTGATATTGAAGCTGAAACTCCAATACTTTGGCCACCTCTTGCGAAGAGTTGACTCATTGGAAAAGACCCTGATTCTGGGAGGGATTGGGGGCAGGAGAAGGGGATGAGAGGGGATGAGATAGAATGAGATAGCTGGATGGCATCACTGACACAATGGACATGGGTTGGGGTGGACTCTGGGAGTTGGTGATGGACAGGGAGGCCTGGTGTGCTGTGGTTCATGGGGTTGCAAAGAGTCGGACAGGACTGAGCGAATGAAATGAACTGAACTGAACTGAATAATAATTGTAGGATTGCCATACGATGGATACATTTAACATTTTTTTCCCAGTGTTTTCTGGACTGATATTAATTGCTTTACTATGAATAGATATTGGACTTCCTTGATGGCTCAGCAGATAAAGAACCTGCCTGCAATGCAGGAGATATGGATTCAATTTCTGGGTCGGGAAGATCCCCTGGAGGAGGACATGGCAACCAACTCCAGGACAGAAGAGTCTGACTGGCTATGGTCCATGGGGTTGCAGAGATTCAGACATGACTAGTAGATATTAAATTGAGTGAAAATAGGAAAGAAGATAGAGCCCAGGGAATTCTTAATAAGTGGAAAACAATAATCAATAGACACTGAATGGATGGAGGCACTTAATATGGCATAAGAAAACATCGATATATGGGATAATAAATTGTAAAATTTATGTGTTATTGATTTCCCAAATTTTTATGGTAGAGAAATTATATGTTCATAAAACGAGAAAGGGACACACATTAAGGAAATAATTCATATGGCCTATTACTTGCATGCTTAATCTCTCTCTTTCTTAATTTTGGATGGGTCATATTGTGCAGTTTAAATGTTATCACTGTTATCTTTTAACATTTACAAAACAAGCATGCTTTTTTATAGTGTCTAAATCTATGTAACCTCAAGCTTAATTTAAGGTTAACCTTAAATTAAGCAAGCTTAAACTCATGCTAAATTATGGAGAAAAAGGAAAATGTATGTTAAATACATTTCAGTGTAATTCATTAGAATATTGTATATGATAAAGTTGCTTAAAACTTAAGCATTGACGTTGAAGGACAGGAACCTAGATTGCAATACAAGGAAATATAGAAATATAGTAAAAGTTGAATTCAATAATTTGATTCAACTTTGAAGGTCATAAAACTACAGAAAAAAAGGCTGGTAACTCCATGGCCTATTTTGGTAAATAAAGTTTTATTGTAATAGAGAAGCATCATTATTTTTACATACTACCTATGGCTACTTAATGTGCTGTAATGACAGATTAACTGTGGCAGAGACCATATGACACACATAGTCTAAGGTATTTAGTAGCTAAACCTTTACAGAATGGTTTATGAATGACTGCCTTAGTTAATCTCAAGTTCAGTGTCATTTATGAAACAGTTTTGCTTTGTGTGGCCATGTTTGATTCCCTTTCTAATGATAATAATTATTACAGCCTCTAGACAGAAGATTCCAATTATTTTAGGATTCCATTATTAAGAAAGGTACACTTAATTAAGCCATAGTTGTTACTTCAAGAATAATTAATTAGTGCAGGTATATTGCTTTTATAGGTTGTAATTAATAGGCAGATAGGTTACTGCTCTGTAACTTAGAGACTTTATAGAATTTAAGGATAGATTCTGTTTATTATTAACTATATCTCACATCATCTAGCTCATGTGATATAGCTCTCAAGTAGCATATTATTTATGTCATTGATAATTTATTTTAGATATAGTAATTGGATAGGAGAGAATTCATGATGATGAAGGAAAAATTCATGGAAATCTGGCTGATAGAATGTTGGAGAAGACAAATCAATTCATTCAGTTACTAAGTTATGTTGTCCTTCAAGCAAATAAAAATAGTTTTCACTATCTTATATGAATATTTTTCACCATATAAATCTGTCATATAATTTATCTTATACTTCTGAATGAAATGAATGAAAGATTGTTTGAATTGGTTTGATGCAATTTTAGACATTATTTCTTTGAAATTTACCTTAAAAGCTGATACTTGGTTTTATTAGCAAGAAATTCCAAACTGGAATGTATTAGTAAATATAAATGAAGAACTGTAGATCATAAACACCCTGAAATCTAGGACCTCAAGCATTTTAATTATTTGCATTCCATATTCAAGTTATTTGTTATTATGACTTAATAACCCCAGGTGGTTCAGACAGTGAAAGAATCTTCCTGCAATGCAGGAGACCCAGATTTGATCACTGGGTTAGTAGGATCCCCTGGAGAAGAGAATGGCTACCCACTCCAGTATTCTTGCCTGGAGAATTCCATGAGAGAGGAGCCTGGTAGTCTGTAGTCCATGGGGTTGCAAAGAGTCGGACATGATTGACTGACTACTACACACACACATAGGAGTTTAATATACATTCTTTGTTTTCACAAGTTTGTATATAGTGAAGAGTAAGGTACATCAGTAAAAGAGATTTGTGCCACAGAAAGCAGATTATAACAGGGACAAACAGCCTAAACTGTACATGGACTTTAAAGCATATTTGGATTATTGTACTTTGTTATAAGGCTTACCTGGTGGCTCAGCAGTAAAAAATCTGTCTGCTATGCAAGAAATGCAAGTTTGATCCCTGGGTTGGGAAGTTCTCCTGGATGAAGAAGTGGCAACCCACTCCCATATCTTGCTTGGAAAATCTCATGGACAGGGAGGGTAGCCTACAAGTAGGGTCATAAAGAGTCAGACCCAATTCAGCACGCATGCACACTCAATGTTACGTCTCTGTTTCCTAAAGGAAAGCAACTTGGAAAGGAGAAATGGTATGAATCTTCAGCACAGGCACTTTCCTAAGCTTTTCAGTTTGAGGAAAGAACAAGCTGGAAATACAGAAATATATGTTGATTGATAATTCTCAGTTGGTCTCTGTGTTTCTGTGTATTTTATAAAGTAGAAGTATTAGCTGCGGCTTTTCTATACCATCTTTTTAAAGATGTCTAGATAGTGGTCAGCCTTGGAAGACCAAGATAGTATTCACAAGCCAGAGAACAGATTTTCTTTTTTTCCAGAATATAAATAAAGTATCTCCCTTTATAGGAAACATTAGACATGTTTGATTACTGCCCATGTATTAAAGATTTGGGTTACTTATACTTGAGGTTCCTCAGCTGTAACACAATTTGTGTTACAGCGTCCACTTGAGCTCCTTGGCATCATCTCCATCAGGTTTGAATAAAGAAGAACCGACATGAACATAAAGCTCATGCATCTGTGTGCCTTGCTGCAAATAATGAAGTCCTTCATTTCTGACCAAGGAGTCACATGTCCTCTGCCAGTATCCATGAGTCAGGCTACCTTGTAAGCTTGTTAGTAGGGTGTGATCTCAGATCCTTCACAGTTTCTGACAATAATCCTTTAAAACTATCTATGGATGTATGCCCCTTAGGAAAATTATGCATACTTGTAAGGAGGTGCAACTTTCCATTTAAATGGCAACTATAATAAAGGATGGATCACTTCATCTTTTAGGTAACTAAGGTGTGTGTAAATTTCTCTATTTAGCCATATTCTCTACTGAAAAGAGCCTCAATAAGCCAAAAATAGTCATCTGTTCACTTTTATTTTTCAAAACAATTGTATTGCCTTCTATCGTCAGCATTACCTTGAATAAGACAAAAGTTTAAAGATTTATTGTGGTTCAAATACCTTTTGATCATCTGTTACAAATTGGTAATTAAGAGGAGGCATCCTTAAAATAATTTTGGATAATCCTGTCTGGAATTAGGTTATGTGATATTTCTTTCTCTCCTTGACAATATATATGGTTAATAAACTGTTGGTAAATTTTCTTCTCTTCTCTCAGCAATGCATTAAATAAATTACAGATATTGCAGCAAGGTAAATAAATAGAAGAATGTAAATCTCTGAAAATATTATGATAGCTCTCTTAGGCTGGAAATTAAATAATCTGGGTTTTTGTTTGTTTTTCTTTGCTATTCCTTTTCCTTTTGGAAAATAAAAGAATAACTTTAGAACACCTCTCAAAAACTTGGGGGAGAAAAACAGATATAATTGTCATTATCTCTTACTCAAGCATGATTATTACACTTAATGAAGTGCTGTGTATCTCTCCAACAATCAAAAGAACTTGTAGAGATGGTCTTTGCCATGAGTTTATCCTGGCCCCAGATGACTTTTGTCTTGTTCCTCTCCATTATCCTGTCTTACAGTGTCCTTATGGTTGAAGCAGCTTAGCAGCACATCTATGTTCCAGTCAGGAGAAAAATATAAGAAAATGTCTAACATAATCAGATTTGATTAAGGACATTACCTGGAATTTATGCCCAAGATATCATTTATATCATGCATGGTAAAATTTAACCATTGAATAGGAGGCTATGAAATGTAATCTACTCATGGTCATATGTATTTAAGGTTTTGTTACTAAACAGATAAAGAAAGAAAGAAGGCATATTAGGGACAATTAGTAATCTCTACTATAAAGAAGTTGCCAAGTACCTTATAGCTATGAATATTGAAAAGGTTTATTGTGACTGCACTTTCAACTTGAAAATAGCTATTCAGGTATTCAGTAATAAGAATATGAGTAACAATAATAATGGAATCATAGCAGAGACATGAAAAAACATTTATGTTTATACAGAGTGAAGTAAGCCAGAAGGAAAAACACCAATACAGTATACTAACGCATATATATGGAATTTAGAAAGATGGTAACGATAACCCTGTATACGAGACAGCAAAAGAGACACTGATGTATAGAACAGTCTTATGGACTCTGTGGGAGAGGGAGAGGGTGGGAAGATTTGGGGGAAAAAAAAATTATTATGTCATACAGATTTTTCTTAAAAGTACTTTACCTGAAAAAAAAAATAAAATAAAATAAAATAAAATTTGATTATTGCTTTTATTACCCTTGGTAGAAAATAAATGAAAGTGAAATTGAAAGTTATTCAATCATGTCTGATTCTTTGGGACCCCATGGACTATACAGTCCATGGAATTCTCAAGGCCAGATTACTGGAGTTGGGTAGCCTTTCCCTTCTCCAGGGGATCCTCCTTACAGGGATTAAACCCAGGTCTTCCACTTACAGGTAGATTCTTTACCAGATGAGCCACCAGGGAAGCCCAAGAATACACTAGTGGGTAGCCTATCCCTTCTCCAGTGGATCTTCCCATCCGAAGAATTGAACTGGGGTCTCCTGCATTCCAGGTGGATTCATTACCAACTAAGCTTATCAGGGAAGGCCGAAAATAAATGAACTAGAGACAAATCAAGTTTGATTTATATGAGTTACATGGATTTGTAAAATTTATAAGTTACTGAAATATTTTATAGATTAATGGAGCCAAGCAAGAGGAAATACATATTACATATTTTGGTAAATTATTTTTATTTAATTCTTTTTCAATCAAGACTTGACATAGATACTGTATTCTTTGCGAACTTACTTAAATGCTTTTAAGCTTTGAAATTCCATCTAAAGAAAATAGAGACATGGTTTAACCTAAATCATATTTGAATAAAGGATGTATAAATATATGTAACTGTTAGTAAGTGAGAGTAGAAGTACAGTTCAGTTCAGTTCAGTTCAGTCGCTCAGTCATGACCAACTCTTTGCGACCCCATGGACTGCAGCATGCCAAGCCTCCCTGTCCATCACCAACTCCCGGCGTTTACTAAAACTCATGTCCATCGAGTCGGTAATAACATCCAATCATCTCATCTTCTGTTGTACCCTTCTCCTCTTGCCTTCAATCTTTCCCAGCATCAGGCTCTTTTCAAATGAGTCAGTTCTTCATATCAGGTGGCCAAAGTATTGGAGTTTCAGCTTCAACATCAGTCCTTCCAATGAACATTCAGAACTGATTTCCTTTAGGATGGACTGGTTGGATGTCCTTGCAGTCCAAGGGACTCTCAAGAGTCTTCTCCAATACTACAGGTCAAAAGCATTGATTCTTTGGTGCTCAGCTTTCTTTATAGTACAACTCTCACCATCTATATGTGACTACTGGAAAAACCATAGCCTTGACTAGATGGACCATTGTTGGCAAAGTAATGTCTCTGCTTTTTAATATGCTGTCTAGGTTGGTCATAACTTTTCTTCCAAGGAGTAAGCATCTTTTATTTCATGGCTGCAATCACCATCTGCAGTGATTTTGGAGCCCCCAAAAATGAAGTCTCTCACTGTTTCCACTGTTTCCCCATCTATTTGCCACGAAGTGATGGGGCCAGATGGCATGATCTTTGTTTTCTGAATGTTGAGCTTTAAGCCAACTTTTTCACTCTCCTCTTCCACTTTCATCAAGAGGCTTTTGAGTTCCTCTTCACTTTCTGCCATAAGGGTGGTGTCATCTGCATATTTAAAGTTATTGATATTTCTCCTGGTAATCTTGATTCCAAACACTGACTTCACAAATACCAAGATAATCTAATGGAATAAAATCCAACTTAGTCTTTTGTGTCTAATATTCTGTACCTTTCACTTTTTTCAGAAATTACTGATTATATATATTTTTCAAATTATCTGTGTGTAATCTGTTGATGAGAAAGTTTACCAAATTAAATTTATCAGAAATTTTCAGATGGATGACAAAAACATTGCAGCTCATTTCACGAATGAATTTAATGAGGAAATTACTGTCTATACTGAAATGGACTGGAATTTATACATAAAAGAAATTCCATGAGAATATCACCACTGTGATTTAAGTGTGGAGTCCATTAAGTTTTGACAACTTCTCAACTATTAATGTGCTAGAATAATAACTTGCTTTGATAAATGCTGCTGTGTTAAAGGGGCAGAAGAACAAGAATTCAAAGGCTAGCATTTTCTAAATGCAGTGTTTTGATTTATAAGTCATTTTGTCATTACATACCATATACTATTCCTTTGGTATTAGCAGGTAATATTTAAAATATCTTGAGTTTTCATGGTAGCTTTGAGTCTTTTTCTTAACTCACTACCTAACCTTAAGGCATTGTAATCATATTGTTATCCAAACAGTTACTCTTGAGGGTCTAAATCCAGGTAGTACAGATGTGTCCATGCATGCCAGAAATACTCAGTATACCACAAATTTAGTCCTCAGAAAATGGACTGTATCTCAAGAAAACTGGTTTGCTGTGAGACATGGTTGATCTGGGTTTTTTGTTTTTGTTTATAAGTTTAAATACATTGAAAGCTTTTTAAAGAAGAAAACAATATGAAACAGTCTGGAAAACAATGAAAGAAAAATAGACAGTTGTGGTACATTCCTTTGTCATGATCAAAAGACACAGCAATATTAAACTGTCAATTCTTAAGTTGATTTAAAGATCCAGTACAATCCCAATAAAATCTCAGCAATTTATTTTGTAGCTATTCAACAAAGTCATTTTAAACATCGAGTAGTCTAGGCAGTACTGATGAGGAAAATGTCAATGAACTTACACATCCCAATTTCAATATTTATTATAAACCTATAATTAAGATAATATATTTTAAAAGTAGTAGACATAAAGATAAATGGAATAGAATAGAGATATCAAAGGATGGGACATGACTGAGTGACTCAGCACAGCAGAGCACAGCATTATAGAGAGTTCACTAGTAGACATATGCCACACAGAAAACTTGAATTTAATCAGTGAAATAAAGGCACATCAACACAGAAAAGAGACTTCTAGTTTTTAGTCATCATCAACAAATAATGAGGGTACAGTTGAATGACCATCAGGGAATAGACACACACTTGGTACTTTAGGCATAGATTCACTCAAGATCCTGCATTGCCTTAAATATAAAATGCAAAACTATAAAAATTATAGTGGGAAACAGGAGAAAATCTACATGAGTTAGAAGTTGATTAGTTTTCATGTACAACACAAAAGTGACAGTCCGTGAAAAAAATGATAATGTAGGACTTTGTTAAATTTAAACTGTTTACTCTGTGAAGGACAGTGTTCAAAAAATGGAAAGACAAGACCTTGACTAGGAAAATATATTTTCAAAACTTAAATTTGAAGAGATTTGCATGCAAAATACTCAAAGAACTAGTAAAACTCCATAATACGAAAACAAACTCCCCAAATTAAAATAATAAACAGGGCAATATGAGTAGATACCATACCAAATGGTATTATAAATGGTATTTGTATGCATATATTATTGAACATTGGGGAATTATTGGGAAAAATATGCATTGTACGTTAGGGGAAAAGACAATTAAAATACTAATGAGATAACCCTACCAATAAAATAGCTAAAATACCTCCAACTGACAATATCAGTTAATTGCTGGAGAGGATGTGGAACAACAGAAAATCTCATTGACTGCTGATGGGAGTACACATGGCACAACCTCTTGAGAAGACATCTTGCCACAGTCTCATGAATCTGGATATAGTATCGCCATAGGTATAGCAATTGTGCCCCAGTATATTTATTCAGTGGTGTGAAAACACATGCACAGTACTAGGAACTCATGTATAAGGCAGATTTATTAACAATGGGCAAAACCTAGAAGGACCCAAGATGTCCTTCAACATATGAGTGACAGTCAAATGAGGCACAGTAAGTGGTGACACTTAAGTTGCACAGGGTATGGAACAGGGTATGGAAACAGACACATTCAGACAGGAGGTAGGGGAACAGCAAATGAAGACACCAGTTGCTTAGATGGACTGTAAGCACATAGAATGTAGACAAACATACACTGTGGCCAGGGAATAAACATACTCTCAAGGGATGAAATGAGATACAAAAGAAAAAAACAACATGTTTACTTCCCTCAGTTTATTGGGTTAACAAATGACCTTTTTTTTTTTTTTTCTTTCATTTTTGTTAACTTTTTTTCTTTTTTTTTTTTTTTGGTTTTTGGATGTGACTAGTGGTGCATCAATTAAAAATTGAGGATTCTTCATTGTAAATTAATTAGCACATTTTTTAATATTTCTATATATTGTGATTGTGAAATTGGTTCTCACAAATCAGCAATGTAGAACAGCTCCAAAATATTGATTATTTATTAAGTTGAGAGTACTCTCTATAATAGGATCTAAGTAAAATCACAGAGAAAATGCTATCTTTAAAAATGAAAGTTTATTGAAACGTGACTATTTATTTTAATGTTAATGTTTAAACTTTGTGTTAAACATTATTCTAAATGTTCCTAGTGGAAAGGATTTCTGCTTTTATAAAAATCAATTGATGAAGTGTTTTAATGCTAGTTATAACCTCCAATATACTTAAACATAAAATTGCAACACCATTTGAGATTTGGTTAAATATGTATTATCATAACACTGTACAATAATGGATGAATAGTGGGGAATGAAATCTCCTCCTCACACCTACAAAAAAGGTTTTGTCTCCTTTCTTGTTATCAAAACATGTAAAATACCAAAGAGAATGCCCACATAGATAATTCAAGATGACACACCTAGGAATGTAAGAGTGTATAGCCATTGCTGTTAAATAGGTTTTCAGAGTATTAACAATTTATGGGCTGTGTGATGAACAATAAAACTCTATACACAGTTTTTCTCTTGGTCAATAAGTAATACCAATGTTTTGCTATTATTTTGATCATTTCCCATATGTCCTTCTTTGTGCTGGATTATTTAGTTAGGTTATTTCATTTAATCCTGCTAAAAATTCCAAGGTCATATTTTCCCAGTCAATAGGCCAGATATTAAACACATCATGGAAAATTAGGAAGAACACCTAGGATTTACCTATGACTCGCAATAGAGAGCCAGAAATAAGAAGTAGACTCTATGACTAATAGTTCGGTTCAGTTCAGTTCAGTTGCTCAGTCGTGTCTGACTCTTTGGGACCCTATGCCAGGCCTCCCTATCCATCACTAACTCCCAGAATTTACCCAAACTCATGTCCATTGAGTCAGTGATGCCATCCAACCATCTCAACCTGTCATCCCCTACTCCTCCTGCCCTCACTCTTTCCCAGCATCGGGGTCTTTTCAAATAAGTCAGCTCTTTGCATCAGGTGGCCAAAGTACTGCAGTTTCAGCTTTAACATCAGTCCTTCCAATGAACGCCCAGGACTGATCTCCTTAAGGATGAACTGGTTGGATCTCCCTGCAGTCCACGGGACTCAAAAGAGTCTTCTCCAACACCACAGTTCAAAAGCATCAATTCTTCAGTGCTTAGCTTTCTTTATAGTCCAACTTTCACATCCATACATGACCACTGGAAAAACCACAGCTTTGACTAGATGGACCTTTGTTGGCAAAGTAATATCTCTTTTAATATGCTGTCTAGGTTGGGCATAACTTTCCTTCCAAGGAATGAGCATCTTTTAATTTCACTGCAGTCACCATCTGCAGTGATTTTGGAGCCCCCAGAAATAAAGTCAGCCACTGTTTCCACTGTTTCCCCATCTATTTCCTATGAAGTGATGGGACCAGATGCCATGATCTTAGTTTTCTCAATGTTGAGCTTTAAGCCAGCTTTTTCACTCTCCTCTTTCACTTTCATCAAGTGAAATTTCATCAAGTGAAATGAGTTTTTAAAAAGAATTACTAGAGTCTTCAAGCAGAGAAGGCAATGGCACCCCACTCCAGTACTCTTGCCTGGAAAATCCCATGGACGGTGGAGCCTGGTAAGCTGCAGTCCATGGGGTCGCTAAGAGTTGGACATGACCGAGCGACTTGACTTTCACTTTTCACTTTCATCCATTGGAGAAGGAAATGGCAACCCACTCCAGTGTTCTTGCCTGGAGAATCCAGGGACGGGGGAGCCTGGTGGGCTGCCGTCTATGGGGTTGCACAGAGTTGGACACAACTGAAGTGACTTAGCAGCAGCAGCAGCAGAGTCTCCAAGAGAAATTACTCCATAATGTGACTCTTTTACAGTGTAATATTAGTACAAGGGCAATGACTAGAGTTCTGCGAAGAAAATGCATTGGTCATAGCAAACATCCTCTTCCAACAACACAAGAGAAGACTCTACACATTGGATATCACCAGATGGTCAACATAGAAATCAGGTTGATTATATTCTTTGCAGCCAAAGATGGAGAAGTTCTATACAGTCAGCAAAAACAAGACCAGGAGCTGACTGTGGCTCAGATCCTGAACTCCTTATTGCCAGATTCAGACTGAAATTGAAGAAAGTGGAGAAAACCACTAGACCACTCAGGTATGAGCTAAATTAAATCCCTTATGACTATACAGTGGAAGTGAGAAGTAGATTTAAGGGACTAGATCTGATAGACAGAGTGCCTGATGAACTATGGACAAAGGTTCGTGATGTTGTACAGGAGACAAGAATCAAGACCATCCCCAAGAAAAAGAAATGCAAAAAAGCAAAATGGCTGTCTGAGGAGGCCTTACAAATAGCTGTGAAAAGAAGGGAGGTGAAAAGCAAAGGAGCAAAGGAAAGATATACCCATCTGAATGCAGAGTTCCAAAGAATAGCAAGGAGAGATAAGAAAGCCTTCTTCAGTGATCAATGCAAAGAAATAGAGGAAAATAATAGAATGGGAAAGACTAGAAATCTCTTCAAGAAAATTGGAGATACCAAGGGAACATTTTATGCAAAGATGGGCTCAATAAAGGACATAAATGATATGGATCTAAGAGAAGCAGAAGATATTAAGAAGAGGTGGCAAGAATACACAGAAGAACTGTACAAAAAAATATCTTCATGACCCAGATAATCACAATGGTGTGATCACTCACCTAGAGCCAGACATCCTGGAATGTGAAGTCAAGTGGGCCTTAGGAAGCATCATTACAAACAAAGCTAGTGGAGGTGATGGAATTCCAGTGGAGCTATTTCAAATCCTGAAAGATGATGCTGTGAAAGTGCTGCACTCAATATGCCAGCATATTTGGAAAACTCAGCAGTGGCCGCAGGACTGGAAAAGGTCAGTTTTCATTCCAATCCCAAAGAAAGGCAATGCCAAAGAATGCTCAAACTACTGAACAATTGCACTCATCTCACACGCTAGTAAAGTGGTGTTTAAAATTCTCTAAGCCAGGCTTCAACAATACGTGAACCATGAACGTCCAGACATTCAAGCTGATTTTAGAAAAGGCAGAGGAACCAGAGATCAAATTGCCAACACCTGCTGGATCATAGAAAAAGCAAGAGAATTCCAGAGAAACATCTATTTCTGCTTTATTGACTATGCCAAAGCCTTGACTGTGTGGATCACAATAAACTGTGGAAAATTCTGAAAGAGATGGGAATACCAGACCACCTGACCTGCCTCTTGAGAAACCTGTATGCATGTCAGGAAGGAACAGTGATAACTGGACATGGAACAACAGACTGGTTCCAAATAGGAAAAGGAGTATGTCAAGGCTGTATATTGTCACCCTGCTTCTTTAACTTATATGCAGAGTACATAATGAGAAACGCTGGACTGGATGAAGCACAAGCTGGAATCAAGATTGCTGGGAGAAATATCAATAACCTCAGAAATGCAGATGACACCATTCTTATGGCAGAAAATAAAGATGAACTAAAGAGTTTCTTGATGAAAGTGAAAGAGGAGAGTGAAAAAGTTGGCTTAAAGCTCAGCATTCAGAAACCTAAGATCATGGCATCCAGTCCCATCACTTCATGGCAAATAGATGGGGAAACAATGGCTGACTTTATTTTTTGGGGTCTCCAAAATCACTTCAGATGGTGATTGCAGCCATGAAATTAAAAGATGCTTACTCCTTGGAAGGAAAGTTATGACCAACTTAGAGAGCATATTAAAGGGCAGAGACATTACTTTGCCAACATAGGTCCATCTAGTCAAGGCTGTGGTTTTCCCAGTGGTCATGTATGGATGTGAAAGTTGGACTATAAAGAAAGCTGAGTGCAGAAGAACTGATGCATTTGAAATGTGGTATTTTTTGAGAAGACTCTTGAGAGTCCCTTGGACTGCAAGGAGATCCAACCAGTCTATCCTAAAGGAGATCAGTCCTGGGTGTTCATTGGAAGGACTGATGTTG
>NW_011495026.1:420497-426754 GCF_000754665.1 Bison bison bison | reverse complement strand
GCAAGGAGATCCAACCAGTCTATCCTAAAGGAGATCAGTCCTGGGTGTTCATTGGAAGGACTGATGTTGAAGCTGAAACTCCAATACTTTGGCCACCTGATGCAAAGAACTGACTCATTTGAACAGACCCTGATGTTGCGAAAGATTGAGGGCAGGAGGAAATGGGAATGACAGAGGATGAGATGGTTGGATGTCATCACTGACTCAGTGGAGGATGGGTTTGATGGGCTCCGGGAGTTGGTGATTGACAGGGAGGCCTGATGTGCTGTGGTTCATGGGGTCACAAATAGTCGGACACAACTGAGCGACTGAACTGAACTGTATTAGTAAATAAATTTGTAGAAATTTCTCCAATACAAAACGCATGTAATTTGGATAATATGAATAGTTTTAAAAAATAATTAAATAATATAATTGTTAAGGAAAATCTTCAAAGACTATAAAAGACAAAATATACACATGTAGATAGTCAAGCCAGCAAGAAAGATGGCCTTTATTAAGGAAACATCTGCTTGAACATGAATTCTACAGAGTCAGAGAAAAAATGAGATGGGGTATCTGTGCAAAAACTCCTGTATAAAGTTGCTATATGACCTAGATATGGTTAAAATACACATAGGCACACATGGACACATACGTAAACACATTGCATAGGTAGATATTGGTGTGATTTATCTGTCTCAGTCTGGTCCCTATGCCAAAGCCTAAGGAAAAGGGAGAGAATGAGGCAGAGAGGGAAGGAGGAAGGTAAAGAAAGAATGAAAACATGAAAGTGTGAAAGGGGTGGAGGGGGAGAGAGGGAGGCATAATTACAGGTTAAATGACAGAAAATAGAATAAGTATACTATCATTGTCTTTTTCCAAGCATGCTTAAAAGTACCTGATGAAATAAATTCCCAGAAAAAAATAGACTAATCTATAATGGGTGGGGGACAAGGGAGTGTTTTTAAAACTACTAAAGTAATTGAAGAAGCAGATTATAAATTTATGTAAAGAAAACCATGTGTGTGTGGAGAGTAAAGATTCAAAGGGAGGAATTTGTTGAGGTGGGGGAAAATTTCCCATCTCTTTTGTGTTCTTTTGGCTGAGCTAATAAAATTGACATAAGAAACATATTTTAATGTGTGGAAGAATCATAGAAATGAGACTTAAGACATGGCCAAAGCAAGCAGATTTTTATATTTTTAGGCAGAAACTATAAATATGTAAGGACAAAAAAAACACTTACGTTTTGGATGCTCAATTAGTGAAGAGTCTAAAGGGATTGGGCTTAGTGTGTTAAGTTAGGGAAGTAACGAGGTTTGTCTATTCAGGCTCCTGGGCCCAAATTCCTTGTCTTGGGCAATAAGTGTGTCTTTCTACCTCTAATTGTAGTGGTTGTACCTTTCACATGACAGATTTATTTCCTGCTTTCAGAGAGACAGAAGGATCAAGTAGTCCTGTTTGCATGAGCATTTCTTAAATAACTTCACTTCAAAATAATCAGTATGCCATGGAGGTATATTTTGAGACAGCCTAACCTAGACCCCAACAAATTCAAATCCTTTCAAGCTCATACAAAAGAGACTGGAATAATCTTAATAACTAGCCCAGACAGTGACACCATTAAAAAAAGGAAATTATAGTCTGATCTCACCCATGAATAGAAATGAAAAATCTTAACCAAATAACTAAAAAAGAATCAATGCTATTATGTATGCAAAATTATAATAAAGCATAACCAAATTGGATTTTAAGCCTATAATAAGTGTTGTTTTAATATTAGTAATTGTTATTATTTGATTACCAGATAAAATAGAATAAAAAAGAAACAAAAGAGAGAAGTATCCTTACATTTATCCCAATAAATGCACTGTACTTCAATACCTACTAGTACTAAGTTTTGTAAAATAGGGACAAAATCTTTCATAACTTGATAAACAGATACTAGTTGTAAAACATACAAGTATTGTTTTTAAAATAAGAAATAGTATAGAAAACTTTCAGCAATTCTGTTAAGTAGTATGCTTGTTCTTGTGACCTGAACACTATGGCTAGATAAATGAACGATATTTAAAAGAATTGGAAAATAGAAAGCTATTTATAGATTACCAATTAAACTAAGAAATTATCAAAGCAAGGAATGTCTCACAATCTCAGAAAATATACCATACAAACTCATAAGTGCAGAAAGTTTTTCTGAAAATATTTTTGCATTAACATATTAAAATGGTTTGCTTTTCTGATTCTCTTGCACATATCAGTAAAGATGTTCCTACTACTAATTTGTAAACTAAACTACTGCATTTCAATGTGAAGCATTATTGATACATTTTAAAAATATCAGAATATCTACTTTAATACATTATATCAAACATACTCACATCATACTCACATCATGCTAACCATATGAGGATGCCCTGCAAAGAAATACAAACAAAAATCAAATAAATTTGACAAAATCATGAAACAATCCCAGAGTCTACCAATAGATTTAATAGCATATCTATTTACTGGAAACATTATTGATTTATTTCCTCAAGTCTCTATTTTCTTTAAACAAGTTTGACTAAGTCCCTTAAAGATCAGGTTTATTTATGGCCATTTGGATTCAAACTTCATTTTCTTTATCATTTCAGACAAGCCCGAGCTAGTCCAGCTCACAGATCTAATTCATTGGCATTTTCATGAGGAAAAGCAAAAGGCTAGACATTCAGCAATCATTTGGTTTTTTTTTTTTTAAAGTATTTATAGTAGTTCTAATTCATCATTAATAAACACTGAACTGTATTCATACTTTGAGAGATCCTTTGGCTATAAATTTGTTATCCCACTCGTGGTTTTGCACAGGGGTGCACATTGTTTTTGAATATAACCATGTTCTTCTAAGGCATTTTTTTAAACTACTAAAACTGTTTACAGAATGAATCTGAACACAGGCCAAAGCCATTCTGATGATGAATTAATTATAAGACTCTAGAAGCTGTTTCAATTTTGGGTGTGAAATATTATATAATATTGTTTACACAATACATTTGCTTTAATGTTTATAATCTGCAAATAAGGTATTTCATTCACTAGGTAGGCATCTTTCAAATGAAAATGTTTGCACATTTTGTGTATTTATGAACTTAAATTTGTGAGATAAGCCTTTTCATATGAGCATAATTTATTACAGAATGAAAAGCTTTATTTCAATGAAAAGGGCAAAACTGTCTCTTCAGTGTTAAAATAATATGAACTTTTCAGCTTCTTTTTTCTTGATATTACCTTTCTCTATATTTCCTTTTACTGAATAATGTGTATCACATATTTTATAAGATTGAATATATAATAATTTATTAATAAATAACATCACATACTAAATGGACATGAATTTGAGTAAACTCCGGGAGATAGTTTGGACAGAGGGGCCTGGTATGCTACAGTCCATTGCGTGGCAAAGAGTCAGACACGACTTAGTGACTGAACAACATACAGTAATCAGAATATTTCATCAAGAACTTCGGAAGCTCAAAATTTTAAGAATAGCTCTGTTTTTCTGATGTTACTTTTTTGTTCCTTGTATTTGCATTTTTGTGTTTCAATAACTTACTACAGGGCTTCTCTGGTGGCTCAGAAGGTAAAGAATCCACCCGCAATGTGGGACACCTGGATTCCATCCCTGGGTTGGGAAGATCCCCTCGAGGAGGGCATGGCAATCCACTCCAGTATTCTTGCCTGGAGAATTTCCATTTCAGAGGATCCTGGTAGGCTACAGTCCTGGGGTTGCAAAGAATCGGACTTGACTGAGCTACTACAAAATTATGTCAGAATTTTTAAAGATTTTATTTCATTAGCATTTAATTATAGAAAAACTAAGACATAAATCACATTAAATTAGAAATCATAAAAATGATAAGCTTCAACTATATATCTGTTACTTTGTAATTTTAGTAATTTTCATAAATATACAGAAATGTCATTGGTACTTGTTCCAGTATCACAATTTTAAACATTATGTCATGGATAAATGAATTAAGCATCAATGAAGTCAGCATACACCTATTGACAAGTGAAAGGATCAAGAGAATGAATTGATATTTGACTTACGTAGTTTTTCCTTCAATTTTGAAAAAGAATTGTGAATTTTATGAATCTGTATCAATTTAAATTAGTTGAATTACTAATTTTAGTGTAAGTTATTCATTTTCTGACTAGATTGCTTTCTTATTCAAAAGAATTATTGTTCTGTTTAACTTGGCTATAACTAAAAGATTATTTTATACATGTAAATATTTAAACATGTATTTGTTTTCTTTAAGTCCATAAACTCTCATGAGCAAAGTTTATTGTTCTAAACTAAAATTCTGGATTCCAAATCAAAAGCTAAATGTTATTATAGTATGATGGTCCCACATGCAATCTCTTTTTTCCTAACACTTACTGCAGTTTCAAGGTAAATAACATTGAGAGGCCACAAATCAATAAAAAGCCTTCTCTTTGTGAACATTTGGATTCCAAAAGTACAAGAAATATAATGGCAGCAAGACTAAAGAATGCAAGAATGATTTTATCCATAGGGGCAAGAAGCCTAGCACTTCGATTGCTTTGTCAGATGGCATATGTACATTTTATTGCAATATAAGTTGCCAGATTGTTTCAAAGGGGCCTGTAGCATTTTTATTTTCCACCAGAAATATTTGAGAGCACTGGAAGCAGTAGGCCATATGATTAAGTCTTAAATTTTGCCTGTCTGATGACTTTTCTTATGACATTCCCTTTTTATTTTAATATATATTTCTCTTTACCACCAACAAACCTGAACACAGTTTCTTATGGAAGCCCAAGATTTGGCTTTGCTTTTCTGTGAACTGCCTGTGGCACAGATTGCCTGCTTACCACCTCCAAGGCTCCTCTTGCTACAGTGTCCATGTGGCTGAGTTCTAGAAACAAATATTAACTGAAGTGATGTGTACTGTGTCTGGGCCTTATGCATAAAAGCCCCATGCAAGAATTTTCCTTGTTCTTCACCTATCTAAGTGGGGTGCTGATACCTAGAGTAATTTTAGTGTTGAAAATAGCAGAACAATTATACGTCTCTGAATGGCTAAGTGGAGTTGTTACTCTGAGCTGAGCACCCATCTATGATGTTATGAGAGAGAGAAAGATAGAATTATTTTGTAAGTCACTGAATTTTCAATATTTATTCTTTCCACAGCTTAGCCTACACTAAGAAATTTCTTCTTCATTTCCTTCGTGAATTTTCTTTGGGATATCAAACTTTATATTGTTAATTTATCTTCTAGGTATATATTGCAAATATTCATTATTTGTCATCTATGTAACAAAATATTTTCTCAAGTATATACTTCCATCTGACAACTATTTAACATTATTCTCTTAATATTTTTTATCTTGTTGCTATTCATTCCATTGTTGTTGTTGTTCAGTTGTTAAGTCATGTCTGACTGCAATCCGGTGGACTGCAGCACGCCAGACTTCCCTGTCCTTCACCTCTCCCGAAGTTTGCTCAAACTCATGTCCACTGAGTCAGTGAAGCCATCCACCTGTCTCATCCTCTGTTTCCCCCTTCTCCTCCTTGAATTTCCAAGGCTCCAGGCATCCCTACCTCCATTGCTTGGCTGGGTGAGCCCACACTACATTTCTCTTGAGCAGAAATTGTACACAGGTAGGTCTGCAGATCTTGTATCTCAGGGCAGCCCATTGCTTAATGGTGATTCTGTGCAGTGGCCCCACTCTGTTGGCATCTCTCTGGTTAGGTCTCTGGACTGATTACCCATCCTTTGAGATGTAGGTGAAGAAGCCACACCCTTTGTGCTTTGCTGAACTCATAGCAGACCACACCAGGCTCACAGAAGATACATCTCAGGCAGTCAAGGTTCACAGCACTGAAATCCAGACACACTCTTTGCCATTTTATATAATAAGGATCATCTTTCTTCTAGTTTCCAATAACATGTAATTCATTTCCATCTGAGAACTCATCAGTGACCTTTACTGTCCATATTCTACCAGAATTCTGTTCCAGACCACCTAGGTGTTCTCTAAGATTCAGGCTTTCTCTACACCTGTCTTATCCTGTGTCCTCATGAGAATCACCTTTATCACTTCATTCCCTGCAATGTAGGCCATTTCAAGCATGCAACCCTGAACTCTTTCTCCTTCTGCCTATTACCCACTTTCAAAGTTCTTCCACATGTTTAGGTATTTCATACAGCAGCACCACTACTTTTAGGTTTTGGGGGAACATAGAAAATTCAGTTCAGTTCAGTCGT
>NW_011495026.1:419868-420397 GCF_000754665.1 Bison bison bison | reverse complement strand
CCCATCCTCTGTCGTCCCCTTCTCCTCCTGCCCCCAATCCCTCCTAGCATCAGAGTCTTTTCCAATGAGTCAACTCCTCGCATGAGGTGGCCAAAGTACTGGAGTTTCAGCTTCAGCATCATTCCTTCCAAAGAAATCCCAGGGCTGATCTCCTTCAGAATGGACTGGTTGGATCTCCTTGCAGTCCAAGGGACTCTCATGAGTCTTCTCCCACACCACAGTTCAAAAGCATCAATTCTTTGGCGCTCAGCCTTCTTCACAGTCCAACTCTCACATCCATACATGACCACTGGTAAAACCATAGCCTTGACCAGATGGACCTTTGTTGGCAAAGTAATGTCTCTGCTTTTGAATATGCTATCTACATTGGTCATAACTTTCCTTCCAAGAAGTAAGCATCTTTTAATTTCATGGCTGCAAGTCACCATCCGCAGTGATTTTGGAGCCCCCAAAAATAAAGTCTGACACTGTTTCCACTGTTTCCCCATTTATTTCCAATGAAGTGATGGGACCGGATGCCATGATCTTC
>NW_011495026.1:400881-419566 GCF_000754665.1 Bison bison bison | reverse complement strand
AATATACAGCCTTGACATACTCCTTTTCCTATTTGGAACCAGTCTGTTGTTCCATGTCCAGTTTTAACTGTTCCTTCCTGACCTGCATGTAGGTTTCTCAAGAGGCAGGTCAGGTGGTCTGGTATTCCCATCTCTTGAAGAATTTTCCACAGTTTCTTGTGATCCACACAGTCAAAGGCTTTGGCATAGTCCATAAAGCAGAAATAGATGTTTTTCTGGAACTCTCTGGTTTTTTCCATGATCCAGCAGATGTTGGCAATTTGATCCCTGGTTACTCTGCCTTTTCTAAAACAAGCGTGAACATCTGGAAGTTCACAGTTCACGTATTGCTGAAGCCTGGCTTGGAGAATTTTAAATATCACTTTACTAGCGTGTGAGATGAGTGCAATTGTGCAGTAGTTTCATCATTCTTTGCCATTGGCATTCTTTGGGATTGCAATGAAAACTGACCTTTTCCAGTCCTGTGGCCACTGCTGATTTTCCAAATTTGCTGGCATATTTAGTGCAGCACTTTCACAGCATCATCTTTCAGGATTTGAAATAGCTTAACTGGAATTCCATCACCTCCACTAGCTTTGTTCATCTGATGCTTTCTAAGGCCCACTTGACTTCACATTCCAGGATGTCTGGCTCTAGATGAGTGATCACACCATCGTGATTATCTGGGTTGTGAAGATCTTTTTTGTACAGTTCTTCTGTGTATTCTTGCCATTTCTTATTAATATCTTCTGTTTCTCTTAGGTCCATACCATTTATGTCCTTTATTGAGCTCATCTTTGCATGAAATGTTCCCTTGGTATCTCTAATTTTCTTGAAGAGATCTCTAGTCTTTCCCATTCTATTGTTTTCCTCTATTTCTTTGCATTGATCGCTGAAGAAGGCTCTTATCTCTTCTTGCTATTCTTTGAAATTCTGCATTCAGATGCTTATGTCTTTCCTTTTCTCCTTTGCTTTTCACTTCTCTTCTTTTCACAGCTATTTGTAAGGCCTCCCCAGACAGCCATTTTGCTTCTTGGCATTTCTTTCCCATGGGGATGGTCTTGATCCCTGTCTCCTGTACAATGTCACGAACCTCATTCCTTAGGTCATCAGGCACTCTATCTATCAGATTTAGGCCTTTAAATCTATTTCTCACTTCCACTGTATAATCATAAGGGATTTGATTTAGGTCATACCTAAACGGTCTAGTGGTTTTCCCTACTTTCTTCAATTTAAGTCTGAATTTGGTAATAAGGAGTTCATGATCTGACCCACAGTCAGCTCCTAGTCTTGTTTTGGTTGACTGTATAGAGCTTCTCCATCTTTGGCTGCAAAGAATATAATCAATCTGATTTCTATGTTGACCATCTGGTGATGTCCATGTATAGAGTCTTCTCTTGTGTTGTTGGAAGAAGGTGTTTGCTATGACCAGTGCATTTTCTTGGCAAAACTCTATTAGTCTTTGCCTGCTTCTTTCCGTAATCCAAGGCCAAATTTGCCTGTTATTCCAGGTGTTTCTTGACTTCCTACTTTTGCATTCCAGTCCCCTATAATGAAAGGGACATCTTTTTGGGGTGTTAGTTCTAAAAGGTCTTGTAGGTCTTCATAGAACCGTTCAACTTCAGCTTCTTCAGTGTTACAGGTTGGGGCATAGACTGACAGAATGTGGTCCACTGAAGAAGGGAATGGCAAACCACTTCAGTATTCTTGCCTTGAGAACCCCATGAACAGTATAAAAAGGCAAAATGATAGGATACTGAAAGAGGAACTCCCCAGGTCAGTAGGTGCCTAATATGCTACTGGAGATCAGTGGAGAAATAACTCCAGAAAGAATGAAGGGATGGAGCCAAAACAAAAACAATACCCAGTTGTGGATGTGACTGGTGATAGAAGCAAGGTCCGATGCTGTAAAAAGCAATATTGCATAGGAACCTGGAATGTCAGGTCCATGAATCAAGGCAAATTGGAAGTGGTCAAACAAGAGATGGCAAGAATGAATGTCAACATTCTAGGAATCAGCGAACTAAAATGGACTGGAATGGGTGAATTTAACTCAGGTGACCATTATATCTACTACTGTGGGCAGGAATCCCTCAGAAGAAATGGAGTAGCCATCATGGTCAACAAAAGAGTCTGAAATGCAGTACTTGGATGCAATCTCAAAAATGACAGAATGATCTCTGTTCGTTTCCAAGGCAAACATAGACAATTAGACTAATGTAAATACATTCTTTATGATTCAGGAATCCAATTGCTATAATTTTACAGAATTTATAAGTGAGTAAATTTCAATTTCCAAATGTTTTCATATTTTCCATTGTCCTTACATAGTGCATACAGTTATACTTATAAAAGTAATGTATATAGTTGTTACAAACTGAATTGTTTTCCTTTAAAATTCATATGTTAAAGCCCTAATCCTCAATGGTACCACATTTGGAGATAGAGCCTTTAAGGAAATAGTTAAGGTTCAGTTCAGTTCAGTCATTCAGTTGTGTCTGAGTCTTTGAGACCCCATGAATCACAGCACACCAGGCCTCCCCTCCATCACCCACTCCTGGAGTTCAGTCAAACTCATGTCCATCAAGTCAGTGATGCCATCCAGCCATCTCATCCTCTTTCATCCCCCTCTCCTCCTGCCCCCAATCCCTCCCAGCATCAGAGTCTTTTCCAATGAGTCAACTCTTTGCATGAGGTGGCCAAAGTACTGGAATTTCAGCTTCAGCATCAGTCCTTCCCAAGAACAGGCAGGACTGATCTCCTTCAGAATGGACTGGTTGGATCTCCTTGCAGTCCAAGGGACTCTCAAGAGTCTTCTCCAACACCACAGTTCAAAAGCATCAATTCTTTGGCGCTCAGCTTTCTTCACAGTCCAACTCTCACATCCATACATGACCACTGGAAAAACCATAGCCTTGACTGGATGGACCTTTGTTGACAAAGTAATGTCTCTGCTTTTGAATATGCTATCAGTGATCAATGCAAAGTAATAGAGGAAAACAACAGAATGGGAAAGACTAGAAATCTCTTCAAGAAAATTAGAGATACCAAGAGAACATTTCATGAAAAGATGGGCTTGATAAAGGACAGAAATGGTATGGACCTAACAGAAGCAGAAGATATTAAGAAGAGGTGGCAAGAATACACAGAAGTGTACAAAAAAGTTCTTCACAACTCAGATAATCATGATGGTGTGATCACTCACCTAGAGCCAGACATCCTAGAATGTGAAGTCAAGTGGGCCTTAGGAAGCATCACTATGAACAAAGCTAGTGGAGGTAATGTAATTCCAGTTTAGCTATTCCAAATCCTGAAAGATGATGCTGTGAAAGTGTTGCAGTCAATATGCCAGCAATTTGAAAACTCAGCAGTGGCCACAGGACTGGAAAAGGTCAGTTTTCATTCCAATCCCAAAGAAAGCCAATGGCAAAGAATGATGAAACTACTGCACAATTGCACTCATCTCACAAGCAGTAAAGTGATATTTAAAATTCTCCAAGCCAGGCTTCAGCAATAGTTCAGTTTAAATGAGATGATAAGACTGAGACTTTATTCCGATAGGACTTTTGAAAAAGGAGTCTCTTTTGAAGAAGGGATGGAGACACTAGAGATCTTTTTCATTTCTGAAAAGCATAGAAAAAAGGCCACAAAAACACACAATATAAGGAGGCTATTTGCAAGCCAGGAAGCGAGGTCTCACCAGACACTGACACCCTGATCTTGAACTTTCAGCTTCCAGAACTGTGTGAAAATAAATTCATGTTGCTTAAGCTTTCCCAATATTTTTAATTTTTGAAGTATGTTTTTGTTATGGCAGCCATAGAAGACTAATAAAATAGTTAAAATTATAAAAAAAATATATACTTATCTGAGCGACTGAACTGACAGTTAAAAAGTCTAGGAAAGTTTAAGTTTTAAAGGAATTTCCCTTTGTACAGTTAATTTCTTTTCATTTTCCTTTAAATGTACTGCTTATTCCTTTTACCTGCTGTTCCCTTGGAGCCTGTAGTAACATATTTCTTGATTCACTTATTAACTAATTTCTTGCATGTTAAACCTGAATTCCAACAAATATAGCCATTGCCTGTTAAATTGAATAGTGTTGAAACTTTTAGACTAATGTTATTCATTTTTTCCTTTTTTAACAACAAAAAGTGTACCTGGAGCCAATGATTTATCCTCTGATATTGTAAAATTTCTGGGCCACTCCTAAGAAGAAATATGCCCACTTGCTGATTAACAGGCAGTAGGCTTTGTGACCTAAGTTCAGTAACGAAAGTCATTAGTTTCTCTGGCAGTCAGGTAAATATGTTTCATCTACTCCAAAGTTAATAAATTTGGTCTGCTGATGTCATCTTTTATTATTTTCAAGAGCGGTCACAGTTTATTTTGTTTATTTCTTAATGCTGTTTTCTGTAGAATTATTTGAAATGCAGTTTGGTATTTTGAAAATGTAGTAATGCTTGTTTTTATTTCCAAAATAAGAGGACAATGAAAGCATCTTTTAAAAATCAAGGAAATTATTAATCTCATTGTAGATAAAATGTTAAAAATTGGAAGCAAAAGATAAAGGAAACTCTTTTAAATAAGATAAACAATAAAAAAAAGAAAAGAAAAGAAAAGAAAGATAAAGAAGCCAACCAAATCTTTTCAGTCATTGGTAATCGATTGAGGATATCCAGTGGCCCCTTGCAGAGCAGACTTAGCTGTAAGGTAAATAACTAAAATTATTACTTGCTATCTTTTATTTAAAAATATTCTTTTATTGAATCATCTAGTAAGTTTCCTTAAAATCATTTTATAAAAAGTTAAGAAAAAATAGAATTTTATCATGTAAGTAGAACTTTTAAAAAATACAATAGTTATTGGCTTTTCTTTAAACATGGTAAATATAGTTTCTAAGCAGCTATCAAAAGATTGATTTATTCCTTAAAGTCAAATTTAAGGTATAAATTAACACAACTAAATATTTTATGTACATTTATTTTGATAGTTTTCTCACATAAATTTCTAAAATTCAGAATTTTAATATTTTTCCTAAAAAATTAGAAAAAGTTAAAAATTCTTCCAAGTTGTAACTCTTGCATTTATGTCACTCTCATGCATATTTTCTCTATATTTCAGGCAGGTTAAGTATTTGCAGTTGATGCTTGCGGCATATACCCGTAGAACTTAGCAATGATCATTGGTTCTTAATCTTACCCACATGTTAGAATAATGTGAAACATTTCAAACTACTCATATCCCATTTTAAAAACTGAAGTTCTATTTTTATTGAACCACAGTTAGACCAATTAAGTATTTTAAAACTCACCATGTGATTCAACTATTAAGAGAAGGTTCAGAGCCATGGGTTCTATCTCTATGATATATATACATTATTATTTAGCATAATTTTAAATAAGAATATTTTATTTAAAGGGGATTATTTAGAACTTTGACATGGGTTTTCAAGTATTTATGACATTCTTCTATTTTTATACCATTAAATATAATCTGCATTCATTTTAACATGTATGATTCTAATACACATTACAAATTTCACTAACTTGCATTTTCTAAATGTCAACACTCTAAATATGCCATTTATTTCTTAAAATAGTATGCTTAAAATTCAACTGCTGTGTTGAGTCAGTTGAACTTAAAATATAATTATTAGTTACTCAGCAACAAAAGGGAGATTTTTACCATGTCTAAAACATTACTTCAATGCTAGACTTTTGTTTAGGTTTTATACACAAGCTTGTCCTTTGCTTTCTTTCTTTTTTTTTTTTGGCTTTTATGTATGTGAGATTTAAGTAAAGAACTGTGATTATCTGTAAAACTGATTGCTCAAAGTAATCATTTTTATTATGAAATTACTAGAGTAAATTAAGAATCTTATAATTAAAGAGTTTTCTCTTGTGTAAATGAAACATGCTGAGAGACTATGTTGAGAAATTACAATTTTAAAAACCAATCAAATTAAGTCCTCATACAAAGGACTTTAAAAATGTTTATATATTATGTGTCATTTTTTCTAAGATGATTATTGCATTTTTCTAACTAGAGGAGTACCTATTCAATCAGATCATTTGTGCAATGTATTATTTGTCACCTATTTTATTAAAAATAACCATCATTGGTGTTTATCTCAAAGTGTTCAATCAAATGAAACTCAGGTTGATTATACAATTGATACTTACATCAGTATTTTATATGACCAAATAACTAAACACTTCTTTCAAATACTTTTCTAATGTTTATTATAAAGTTTGGATTTTTATATCTGGAAAAAATATATACTGGATTTTAGAATTAGATTTAGCATAGAATACAAGTCAGTTTACCTGAAAATCTCAATAACAAATGCTAATGTTAAAATATTAGAAATTTTCTTATATATGTATACTTCAAACTACAGGAAAATAGCCCCTACCAGAAACACAAGTAAGACCTAATAACAAGCATGACTATTGTTCTAACTTCTCTGAATAGCAGGAGAAATGGGCACAGAAACTTGCAAACTGGGGCTTTATTATTCATCAATGAGTAGGTAACTAATAGCTGGACCCATAACAAAATGGTGGACAAAAAATATTAACCAAAACAAGGTAATGAAGTGAAAGTTTGTCTTTCAGTACTAGAGTAATTGTTATGAACATATATATATATATATATAGTATTATTGGTCAGAAAATGTGTATATATATATATATATATATACACATTTTCTGACCAATAATACTTTGGGTTTTTTTCAGAGTAAATACAAATGCATTCTAGAGCAGTAGTTACAAAACTTTTTTTTTCTGTAAAGGCTAGAGAGTAAATATTTTAGGCCTTGTTGGCCAGTTTAAAGAACAGCTTACAGGAGGATATTGGCAAAAGATAGAAAAATATGAGAAATCAAAAGACATGGAAGATAGAACTTAAAAATCCAAGGAGCATCAAATAGAATTTCCAGAACAGAGAGACTAGAAACAATGAAATAATAATGATGTGCTTCTGCTTCTGAGATGGATAAGACTCATGCTTCCATTGTAATGATTAAGAAAAAGCTGAATTACTTTTTAAGGTCATATTCTTAAAGCATCAGAGAACTTTGGAAACAATGATGACAGATGAGTAGAATGCATGATGTGTCTGTGTTGTGTGTAAGTCATTTCAGTCGTGTCCAACTTTTTGCAACCTGATGGACTGTATGATCAATGGATGCAAAATATTAATAGATATGAACAGGTGGTTAAGTCTAAAGAAAGCATTGGCTGCATAGAAGCCAAAAAATACAGGAAAAACAAATGTGTGAAACACTAAAATAACTGTAAAATTAGGACTGCTGCTGCTGCTAAGTCGCTTCAGTTGTGTCTGACTCTGTGCGACCCCATAGACAGCATCCCACTAGGCTCCTCTGTCCCTGGGATTCTCCAGGCAAGAATACTGGACAGAGTATCAATATCCAGACATTATAAGGTATTGTGTGTTATAGGGAATAAACTAGTGATATTGATCTAGTTTAAGTCAAGAATGTATGTAAGTCAATTAAAAGGAATTATTCAATCAATCTAATGAAAGTCAAGGGAGAACAAAGTCACAGGGCAACAATTGGAGAAGAACGGTATCAAGGAGGACAACTAACAGAATTGTGTGCATGTTCCCATCCAGTCCCTGTCAACTTTCATACTGCTGGAATCCTCAGATGGAAGAGACAGAAAGTAAAGTCTCTAAAATGGAGATCTAAAATGGAGAGTCTAGGCAGATACCTGTTTATGCTGAGCTGAAGTATTGAAAGCTAGTGGAGTCCATTGAAGGATAAAACAAGAATGAACCAGAACCTGAGAATACTTGTAGACTGGGATAAATCTAGGTTGTCCAGGAATTCTCAGATTCTGTGCTAGATTTACAATTATCTGGGATGAGTACAAAAGCAAAGCTTCGGGAGGAAATTACCTCTGTGGTAGGTCTAAAGGTATTATTAGAAATCATTTATACTAATCAACTGTGTGAACTTGGCTGAGTCAATTATTCTCTGAGCGTCTCAGTTTCCTCCCCTGTAAAGTGAATATAAGAGTGGCTTACTTGTAAGTATGTATTGAGAATTAAGTTAATTAATTTTGAAGTCATTTAGAACTGTGCCTGACACAAACATGAGATATAATGTGTGTCTGTGTGCATGTTGCTTACCTGAGTGCATGCTCAAGCACGTGCGTACATGAGAGAGAGAGAAGGATAAGCATACTGTCAAAGATAGCAGAATATTTGAAAACAAATCAACATAGGAGAAACAATATAATTTTAAATCACAGAATTGTCAGACAAACCTTAAAGAATAGTTATGCTTACACTATTTAAGGGACCAAAATATGGGAGATGCAGGTAGGAAAATATAAAAGTGAACCTGTCATATTTAAAAGAAAGAAATACTGACTAAAAACAGAGAACAACTAGAAAATAACCCAGGTGTAGTAGAAAGAAAATATTGAAGACAGTTAAAAGATAAAGAGAACAGAAGATGATGATGTTCAAAGGACAAAGGCAGTAACTAAAGAAATCATGGATAATACCTCCCTAATACTGATTAACAACAAATATAAACAGATTTAAGTAGGTAAACGAATTATCAATAAAGTAAGAAACTTGAACTGCAGAAAACAGAAGACAAGAGAAATATCTTAAAAGCTGGTTGAAAATAAAAAGATTTAAAAAGCAACATTTAGACTGACACAGAATTTCTCCCAGAATAAAATGAAGTCACAAAAGATGTGTAAAAAGTTTAATAGACAGAAGCCTCAATCAAATAGCATTTGGAGACCAGAAGGAGGATCTCTCATGCTGTGATAGTAGCAGAGCCCAACAGGAAGAAAAAGGACTCCTATTCTTCCCTAGCAGGGACTCTGTTTCTACAGCCCTTCCACCTTCCTTTTCTCTTTTTAAAAATTATTCCTTTGCTGCATGGGGACTTGCATGTGACTCACCATGGTTGCAGACCGTGAATTGTAATTCTTTACTGATCCTGAATAAATTCATATTTGCTGGATAAATATCTGACAGTCTGTTTATTTCAGGTCAACAGATGGAATAATAACTGCAACATGTTTAAAATATGTGGACTTTTATATTTATTAAAAATACATTCCAATAATGAAAGTGAAATAACTAAGACAAACCAAGACTGGTTATTTGGCATCAGTAGAACTTCACTAAATAAAATGCTAAAGGAGGTAACTCAAATGGAAGGAAAATAACCTTCACTTTTTAAGCAAAAATTTTCCTCTGAGTACCTTAAATAACACATTTTGATATTTGGCAAAACTAATACAATTATGTAAAGTTTAAAAATAAAATAAAATTTAAAAAAATAACACAAAAAGAAAATTAAGTTGCATAATTTTGTGGAAGTTGGTTCATTTATAAATGAAGCTAAATTTTTCATATTGAGAGGAAGATACAGGCTTTGATTAACATTAGAATTAAATCTTAAAAATTTATTTAATTTCTTGAGTAACCAACAAAAGATAGAAATAGAAGTGTAATTTCCAAAGTAAAAAAGGAAATAATAGAAAGAAAAAAGAATGGATGAAAAGAGACAACCAATTTAATCAAGCTGGATAAATAATTATAACTCGAAAGTGAAAGTGAAGACACTCAGTCATGTCCGACTCTTTGCGGTCCCATGGATGATAGCCTACCAGGCTCTGAGATCCATGGGATTTTCCAGGCAAGAATACTGGAGTGGGTTCCCATTTATATACGCACATAATTTAATGTATACAAACAGATAAATTCTTCCATGAGTCATCCAAAGACAACAAATAGATTTAAGGTAGAGGAACAATAAATATATCCTATCTATAATTAATATATTTGAAGTACAGAGAAACAGAAGTTCAAAAATAAAGGGAAGAAGGTATAACATGGGAATGCCAGCCAAAAAAGAGCTGGCATAACCATGTTCATATAAGGTAAAAATAGTCTTTGAATGCAAAATAATTATTAGATATAATGAAGACATTTTATAAAGAACATAATACAGTTTTAAAACACATACTTGTAAAAGTTTTCATATTAAAATGAGATCATAGTCATAATAGAATATTTTATCACAGTTTCTCAGTCATTTATATAAGGAGAAAATAACAGTACAAATATGGATAAGTTTGAACTACCTTAAATGAACTTGAGCAAATGGTCATACATAAAACCCTGCTGCTAACTTACTGCAGAATGCACCTTCAGTAAGAAAAAGCCCAGAGTGGTTCTGCTTCTAATAATGGTGATGTAGGATCATATCCTCCCACAGATAACAACCATATGCTGCACAAAATATAATAAGCAACTCTTTGAAGCCACCAAAGACTGATTACAAGCAGATAGAAACTGAAGGGGAGTTAAACTAAAAGAAGGAGAAATGCACAGGATGAGGTTTGCTCTAGTATTGATTTTGACCTGTTTCTTTTGATACGAACACCTCTTCTGGTGAAAGTCGCTCAGTCGTGTCCGATTCTTTTACTGGAGTGGGTAGCCTTTCCCTTCTCCAGGGGATCTTCCCAACCCAGGGATTGAACTCGAGTCTCTCTCATAGCAGGCAAATTCTTTACCAGCTGAGCATTACTTTGCTGACAAAGGTCCATCTAGTCAAAGATATGGTTTTCCAGTAGTCACATATGGATGTGAGAGTTGGACCATAAAGAAAGCTGAATGCCAAAGAATTTTGAACAGTGGTGTTGGAGAAGACTCTTGAGAGGCCCTTGGACTGCAAGAAGATCAAACCAGTCCATCCTAAAGGAAATCAGTCATGAATATTCATTGGAAGGACTGATGCTGAAGCTGAAACTCCAATACTTTGGCCACCTGATGCAAATAACTGACTCATTTGAAAACATACTGATGCTGGGAAAGATTGAAGGCAGGAGGAGAAGGGGATGACAGAGGATGAGATGGTTGGATGTCATCACTGACTCAATGGAGATGAGTTTGAGTAAACTCCGGGAGTTGGTGATGGACATGGAGGCCTGGTGTCCTGCAGTCCATCAGATCACAAAGAGTCAGACACAACTGCTTGACTGAACTGAACTGAACCTCTTCTGGTGCATTCTTTCACTGGACTTCTAATCACAGATTCTTCCCTCTTATAACAAGGATGAGGGCAGTACCTAAGGGCAAATGAATTCTCTTCCCAGAAATTTGCATCTTTAGCAAAGGCACGCAAGGTTGGAAGGGAATGAGAACTCCATTTTAGCACCTATAGGAGAAACTCACAGGTTTTGTGGCTGGTGCCTAATTTTTCCCTGGCTTCTGTCCTTCTCTTGATTTGATCATTCATCATGTCATTCAGTTCTGTAAGCCTAATCAGTATATTTCCAAAAAGTTTTTTTTTTTTGCTTCAGTTAGTTAGAGTTGGTTTCTACCGCTTGCAAAAAAAAAAAAAAAAACTTAATAAAAACAGGTGAGATACAAAGAGTAGATTTCACATGTTGTTTTAGTGGAAAATACCAGTAATAAATAATTTTATTAGTAAAGACAAGTAAACTTTCTTTCTGATGGAATGCAAAAGCAATCCAAAAAGGAAAAATACACTAAAGAAGGCAGTGCTAATTAGGACTTAAAATAATTCATTGACAATTCCAGATTTTGTTAGAAAAAAGAAACCTATTTCAGTAGCTTAAAAAAAAAAAAAAAAGTTGCTTTATAAAACAGAAAGAAAGAAAAAAAATATGAAGAATGGGCAGAGATGGAAAGAAAACTTCAAAATTGAAAAGCTAGAATTAATCTGTATATCCATGAGATAATATAAAAATTTAAGCAGTCAAAACAAATGAAGCTGACATTCACTTAGAATGGTAAAAGTTGAAATTCCTACTTCAGACTATAGGAATAATAATATATTACAAATATGTGAAGCCCTCCAACATGGTGTATAACAAGACCTGGCCATTAAAATAATAAAAAATAAGATGATAGCAGTCTAAAACCTGAATATAATCCAAGAATGTTGGCATTCTTGAGGAAGCAATGAGGAAAATTAAAGCAGATAAGTTAATAAAACAGAATATTAGAAAAACACACATGATTTTAGAAAAAAAGCAAGTATGTTGATTAAAACTCACTAATTATGCTCAATAAAGTTTTTAAAAGTTACTACACCTACAGATATTTTGCAAAATTTAAATTTCCAAAGAAAAAGTCTTATAATTAAGATGCAAAAAAAATGGCAATTTAAACCTAAAAATGTTACAGTGACATAGACTCTTTTCTGCACAACAACGAATATCAGAATATATTATAGCAATTATTTATAGATATTTGAAGACAAATTTGTACACTTTTATGAAAGTACATAGAATATAATTCTCAGGCTCAACATTAGTGTGTACGTGAAACCAACATATTGTTATTCTCAGATAATCAAAGACATAGAATATTTACTCATCCACTATCTTGAATATTAGCTTAAAGGTAACATGGAGATTTCGGAGATAACTCCATATAAAGTACTTTGGAAATAATCCATATTCCAAAGTTATATACAGCACATTTTGACTTCAAAAGTAATGCAAATAAATTATAATATTTAACAGTATGGTATAAAGTATGCTTAGTGTGATAATTTCCTTGGGGAAAATTTTTTAAATATTAAATGATTAAAATAAAAATACACATAAAGAAGTAACATGTGAGATAGAGTAACAAAGGGATAAGATGTTCAAGTTTTTTTGTTTTATGTAAGAGCTTAATTACGTTTTTGGCTTTGTTAATCAGAAAGTTATATGTTATTAAATGTATCTTTTATAAGGCGCCCTTGCAGGTGGGAGATGGGCCTCAGAAATGGTGGGGTTAATGGCTATAAACACAAATATAGTCCTTCTTTTATTGAGCTGGAGCAGCGAATGGTGGCTGCATGGAGCTGGAGTGGCGAGAGGAGATACCCACATCCAAGGTCAGGAGCAGGGGCAGTGAGGAACACCACATGTCCAAGGTCAGAGAAATCCCAGTAAGATGGTAGGTGCTGAGAGAGGGCATCAGAGGGCAGACAGACAAACCACAATCACAGAAAACTAATCAATCTAATCACATGGACCGCAGCCTTATCTAACTCAATGAAACTATGAACCATGCTGTGTAGGGCCACCCAAGACAGATGGGTCATGGTGTAGATTTCTGGTAAAATGTTGTCCATTGGAGAAGGGAATGGCAGACCATTCCAGTAATCTTGCCTTGAGAACCCCATGAAAAGTATGAAAAGGCAAAAAGATAGGACACTGAAAGATAATTCCCCAGGTCAGTGGGTGCCCAATATACTACTGGAGATCAGTGGAGAAATAATTCTATAAAGAATGAAGAGATGCAGTGAAAGCAAAAACAACACCCAGGTGTGGATGTGACTGGTGATGGAAGCAAGATCTGATGTGTAAGAGCAATATTGCATAGGAACTTAGAACGTTAGGTCCATGAATCAAGGCAAGTTGGAAGTGGTCAAACAGGAGATGGCAAGAGTGAACATTGACATTTTAGGAATCAGAGAACTAAAATGGACTGGAATGGGTGAATTTAACTCAGATGATCATTATATCTACTACTGTGGGCAAGAATTCCTTAGAAGAAATGGAGTAGCCATCATAGTCAACAAGAGAGTCCAAAATGCAGTACTTGGATGCAATCTCAAAAATGACAGAATGAATTCTGTCCATTTCCAAGGCAAACCATTCAATATCACAGTAATCCAAGTCTATGCCCCACTAGTAACGCTGAAGAAGCTGAAGTTGAATGGTTCTATGAAGACCTACAAGACCTTCTAGAACAAACACTCAAAAAGATGTCTTTTTCATTATAGGGGTCTGGAATGCAAAAGTAGGAAGTCCAGAAACAGCTGGAGTAACAGGCAAATTTGGCCTTGGAGTACAGAATGAAGCAGGGCAAAGACAGAGTTTTGCCAAGAGAATACACTGGTCATAGCAAACACCCTCTTCCAACAGTACAATAGAAGACTCTACACATGGACATCACCAGCTGGTCAACACCAAAATCAGATTGATTATATTCTTTGCAGCCAAGGATGGAGAAGCTCTATACAGTCAGCAAAAACAAGACCAGGAGCTGACTGTGGCTCAGATCATGAACTCCTTATTGTCAAATACAGACTTAAATTAGTGAAAGTAGGGAAAATGACTAGACCATTCAGATATGACCTAAATCAAGTTCCTTGGACTTCCCTGGTGGCTCAGACGGTAAAGCGTCTGTCTACAATGCGGGAAGCCCGGGTTCGATCCCTGGTTGGTGAAGATCCCCTGGAGAAGGAAATGGCAATCCACTCCAGTACTATTGCCTGGGAAATCCCATGGACAGAGGAGCCTGGTAGGCTACAGCCCATGGGGTCGCAAAGAGTCAGACATGACTGAGTGACTTCACTTTCACTTTCACTTTTCACTTTACCATTATACAGTGGAACTGGGAAATAGATTTAAGGGACTAGATCTGATAGAGTACCTGATGAACTATGGAATATGGTTCATGACATTGTACGGGAGACAGGGATCAAGACCACAACAACAACAAAAGAAGAAATGGAAAAAAAAGCAAAATGGCTGTCTGAGGAGCCCTTACAAATAGCTATGAAAAGAAGAGAAGTGGAAAAAACAAAAAATGGAGAAAAGGAAAGATATACCCATTTGAATGCAGAGTTCCAAAGAATAGCAAGGAGAGATAAGAACGCCTTCATTAGTGATCAGTGCAAAGAAATCCAGGAAAACAATAGAATGGGAAAGACTAGCGATCTTTCAAGAAAATTAAAGATGCCAAGGGAATTTTCATGCAAACATGGGCACAATAAAGGGCAGAAATGATATGGATCTAACAGAAGCAGAAGATATTAAGAAGAGGTGGCAAGAATACACAGAAGAACTGTATAGGAATGATCTTCATGACCCAAATAGTCATGATGATGTGATCACTGACCTAAAGCCAGATATCCTAGAGTGTGAAGTCAAGTGGGCCTTAGGAAGCATCACTATGAACAAAGCTAGTAGAGGTGATGGAATTCCAGTTGAGCTATTTCCAATCCTAAAAGATAATGCTGTGAAAGTGCTGCACTCAATATGCCAGCGAATTTGGAAAACTCAGCAGTGGCTACAGGACTGGAATAGGTCATTTTTCATTCCAATCCCAAAGAAAGGCAATGGCAAAGAATGCTCAAACCACTGGACAATTGCACTCATCTCACACGCTAGCAAAATAATGCTCAAAATTCTCCAAGTCAGGCTTCAACAGTACATGAACCTTGAACTTCCTCTGGCAGAGGAACCAGAGATCAGTTGCTAACATCTGTTGGATCATCGAAAAAAACAAGAGAGTTCCAGAAAAACATCTATTTCTGCTTTATTGACTGTGCCAAGGCCTTTGGCTGTGTAGATCACAACAATCTGTGGAATACCAGTCCACCTGACCTGCCTCTTGAGAAATCTGTACGCAGGTCAGGAAGCAACAGTGAGAACTGGACATGGAAACAGACTGGTTCCAAATAGGAAAAGGAGTGTGTCAAGGCTGTATATTGTCACCCTGTTTATTTAACTTATAAGCAGAGTACATCATGAGAAACGTTGGGCTAGATGAAGCAAAAGCTGGAATCAAGATTGCCGGGAGGAATATCAATAACTTCAGATATGCAGATGACACCACCCTTATGGCAGAAAGTGAAGAGGAACTAAAAAGCCTCTTGATGAAAGTGAAAGAGGAGAGTGAAAATGTTGGCTTAAAGCTCAACATTCGGGAAACTAAGATCATGGCATCTGGTCCCCTCACTCATGGCAAATTGATGGGGAAGCAGTGACAAACTTAATTTTTGGTGGGCTCCAAAATCACTGCAGATGGTGTCTGCCCCCATGAAATTAAAAGATTCTTACTCCTTGGAAGGAAAGTTACGACCAACCTAGACAGCATATTAAAAAGTACAGACATTACTTTGTCAACAGACATCCGTCTATTCAAGGCTATGGTTTTTGCAGTAGTCATGTATAGATGTGAGAGTTGGACTATAAAGAAAGCTGAGTGCCAACAAATTGGTGCTTTTGAACTGTGGTGTTGAAGAAGACTCTTGAGAGTCCCTTGGACTGCAAGGAGATCCAACCACTCCATCCTAAAGGAGATCAGTCCTGAATGTTCATTGGAAGGACTGATGTTGAAGCTGAAACTCCAATATTTTGGCCACATGAACTGGCGAAGAACTGACTCATTAGAAAAGACCCTGATGCTGGGTAAGATTGAAGGCTGGAGGAGAAGGGGACAACAGAGGGTGAGATGGTTGGATGGCAACATTGACTCAATGGACATGAGTTTGAATAAACTCTGGGAGTTGTTGAGGGACAGGGAGGCCTGGCATGCTACAGTCCATGGGGTCACAAAGAGTCGGGCATGACTGAGTGACTGAACTGAACTATACTGATAAACTTAAGAGTTCAAATGAACAGTGTTGATATCTCTTAAAGTGTATCACATGTCTCCTTGACTGGAGATTCACAAAGTATATTAATATACAAAAGGTTTGAAGAATTTTTACAACAAGTAAAATGACTTAAATTTAGTTAATCCAGTACTTTAGCAACATATATGATCTTTAGTTAGTGTTATTGTTTGAAGACAAGAGAAATTGTTTGTAGAAATAAATGTATTGGAAAGGCACAGGACTGCTCCAATTTGACACAAAAAGGCAGAAGAAATAGGCTTAGACAGGAATCAGAGAGCAACTCGGAGACAGTATCAGGAAAAATAAGGAGGCTTGTTATGTTGTGGCCTTTGACCTGTCAGCTGTGGCTCCTTGCAACTGGCATCTACCAGCATCAAATACACACACACACACATTTCCAGTAATGCTGCTGGGCTCTTCCTCACCCCATCACTTGCTGTTTGAATAGCAAAGTTAAAAATCTGTGTGGTTGCCACAAGTAATTTCAGACTCCACACCTATTTCTTATCTCTGATGATGAAAAGTTCCGAGAGTAGGGCTATCCAGCCATCCTTAAGTCTGGGCCATGATGTAGGCTCCAGGTGGTAGAAAGTGGAAACTATCCATATGCAGCTTCAAACGAGATGGTCCTGTAACAGGATTCCTACGTAGAACAGAGTCTTGGCATAATTCTGTCAATGTCCATGTTTTGGCAAATAGCAGAATTTTCTGTTTTCTCAGGTCAAATTCTTAAACATAAATATCAACACCAGTTCAAGAAAATTGGAAAAAAGAAAAAGTTCAGAAATTTGGAAATTACTTTAGAAGATATAAGCTAGGAACTCAGATAATAAAATTTAAATTGTACAAGTTTTAAAAATTCTATGGATGAAGTACAAAGCTTTTATGTTACATGCAGAAACACACATGTGCACACACACACACACACACAAGCAGGAGTATATTTCCTATGTTTCTCTTGTTTTCCCTTAAGGAAGAATAATATGACTGTACTAACTTCTCAGGGTTCAAAATGTGTATCTGAATACTGAATTTGTCTTCACAATCCATAGCATCTTTGTGAATGTGAGCCCATCAGTCTACTCAGTCCATGGAATTCTCCAGGCAAGAATACTGGAGTGGGTTGCCATTTCCTTCTCCAAGGAATCTTCCTGACCCAGGGATGGAATCTGGGTCTCCCACACTGCAGGCAGACGCTTTATCATGTGAGCCACAAGGAAGCCCTTATAAAGAGTTAGATTTCAAAAAATATATAGAAAGATGATAAATATGTAACACATAAAGAGTTTAACTTCTGATACATTTAATTTTATCACATAAAATCATAAAGTAAAAACTAAACTTTAAAATTTAGAAAGAAAAAAAAAAGATTGATAACTGATTCCTACAGACTATTATGCAATGAGAAAATATGATAACCCTAAGACTGTTAGGCATTGAACACCTTCAGTTCAGTTCAGTCGCTCAGTCCTGTCCGACTCTTTGCGACCCCATGAATTGCAGCACGCCAGGCCTCCCTGTCCGTCACCAACTCCCGGAGTTTGCTCAAACTCACATCCATCGAGTCCGTGATGCCATCCAGCCATCTCATCCTCCGTTGTCACCTTTTCTCCTGCCCCCAATCCCTCCCAGAATCAGAGTCTTTTCCAATGAGTCAACTCTTCACATGAGGTGGCCAAAGTACTGGAGTTTCAGCTTTAGCATCATTCCTTCCAAAGAACACCCAGGGCTGATCTCCTTGCAGTCCAAGGGACTCTCTAAGAGTCTTCTCCAACACCACAGTTCAAAAGCATCAATTCTTCGGGGCTCAGCTTTCTTCACAGTCCAACTCGCACATCCATACATGACCACAGGAAAAACCATAGCCTTGACTAAACGGACCTTTGTTGGCAAAGTATTGTCTCTGCTTTTTAATATGCTGTCTACGTTGGTCATAACTTTCCTTCCAAGGAGTAAGCGTCTTTTAATTTCATGGCTGCAGTCACCATCTGCAGTGATTTTGTAGCCCAGAAAAATGAAGTCTCTCACTGTTTCCACAATTTCCCCATCTGTTTCCCATGAAGTGATGGGACCGGATGCCATGATCTTCATTTTCTGAATGTTGAGCTTTAAGCCAACTGTTTCACTCTCCTCTTTCACTTTCATCAAGAGGCTTTTTAGGTCCTCTTCACTTTCTGCCATAAGGGTGGTGTCATCTGCATATCTGAGGTTATTGATATATCTCCCAGCAATCTTGATTCCAGCTTGTGCTTCTTCCAGTCCAGCGTTTCT
>NW_011495026.1:374296-400781 GCF_000754665.1 Bison bison bison | reverse complement strand
CGTTTCTCATGATGTACTCTGCATAGAAGTTAAATAAGCAGGGTGACAATATACAGCCTTGACATACTCCTTTTCCTATTTGGAACCAGTCTGTTTCCATGTCCAGTTCTAACTGTTGCTTCCTGACCTGCATATAGGTTTCTCAAGAGGCAGGTCAGGTGGTCTGGTATTCCCATCTCTTTCAGAATTTTCCACAGTTTATGTGATCCACACAGTCAAAGGTTTTGGCATAATCAATAAAGCAAAAGTAGCTGTTTTTCTGGAATTCTCTTGCTTTTTCCATGATCCAGCGGATGTTGGCAATTTGATCTCTGGCTCCTCTGCCTTTTATAAAACCATCTTGAACATCTGGAAGTTCATGGTTCACATATTGCTGAAGCCTGGCTTGGAGAATTTTGAGCATTGCTTTACTAGCCTGTGAGATGAGTGCAACTGTGCAGTAGTTTGAGCATTCTTTGGCATTGCCTTTCTTGGGATTGGAATGAAAACTGACCTTTTCCAGTCCTGTGGCCACTGCTGAGTTTTCCAAATTTGCTGGCATATTGAGTGAAGCACTTTCACAGCATCATCTTTCAGGATTTGAAATAGCTCCACTGGAATTCCATCACCTCTACTAGCTTTGTTTGTAGTGATGCTTTCTAAGGTCCAGTTGACTTCACATTCCAGGATGTCTGGCTCTAGGTGAGTGATCACACCGTTGTGATTATCTTGGTCATGAAGATCTTTTTTGTACAGTTCTTCTGTGTATTCTTGCCACCTCTTCTTAATATCTTCTGCTTCTGTTACATCCATACCATTTCTGTCCTTTATTGAACCCATCTTTGCATGAAATATTCCCTTGGTATCTCTAATTTTCTTGAAGAGATCTCTAGTCTTTCCCAATCTGTTGTTTTCCTCTATTTCTTTGCACTGATCGCTGAAGAAGGCTTTCTTATCTCTTCTTGCTATTCTTTGGAACTCTGCATTCAGATGCTTATATCTTTCCTTTTCTCCTTTGCTTTTTGCTTCTCTTCTTTTCACAGCTATTTGTAATATAAAGGACTACTTCTATTACTTCTTAATATAGAAATTTTCTTTCCAAACTCAGCTATGATTCCTTTAGTACTTATTTTAGTTTTTGAGATTGTTGTCTTCATGATGCATTTAAATTAGTAGTATGCTTATATTGGGGGCTTCCCTGATAGATCAGTTGGTAAAGAATCTGCCTGCAATGCAGGAGACCCTGGTTTGATTCCTGGGTCTGGAAGATCTGTAGAAGGGATAGGCTACCCACTGCAGTATTCTTAGTCTTCCCTTGTGACTCAGTTGGTAAAGAATCTGCCTGCAATGTGAGAGAGCTGAGTTTGTTCCTTGGGTTGGGAAGATCCCCTGGAAAAGGGAAAAGCTACTCTTTCCAGTATTCTGACCTGAAGAATTCCATGAAATGTATAGTCCATGGGGTCACAAAGAGTCAGACATGACTGAACAACTTTCACATGCCTATATTGATATATATTTTGCCATCAGTCTATTAAAACTTATATGCAAATAGGTTTGGAAAACACTTTAAAAGAGGTTAAAAAATAGCTCTGCAGAAATGAAAAATAGTTTTTACTTTGAATTCCTCATCTACCTATTGATTGAAAATAGAACTTTCATATATACTCTCACATGGCTTTGTATATCATTTTGATGAAAATATCAGCAATTGGTAATCAGTTAATCTCATTAATTTGTACATCCTCTTAGAAATAATTGACACTAAAACTAACTTAGAAAGAGTTTTTAAGCAGCAAATATGTAATTGAACAATGGTTTAGAACTAATTATTAGATAATAAATCATAGGAAATTTTATATTATAGTTGGTGTTACTTTAATTTGCAGGACAGTCTTTTAAAAATATTATTAAATTTTAAATATATTATTGAACATTTCATTAATTCTCTACAAAGCTAATGGATATTTTAAAAAATAAGGCAAAATATTGGCTTGTGAAGGTTTATAAGGAAAGCACACATCATGTATTACCTCATTGTAAAGTATAAACTATTTTTAGATTTTACCAAGTTCTAAATGAACAAGTGTATAGTAGAAAAACATAATGTTTTTCTAAAATAGGCAATACATCTATGAGATTACTGTATTTGAAGAGATAACTAGAATAATCCTGTCCACTCAACTATGAACAATAGAATTGCTCTGAATTATAAATCAGATTCTCCAGACAAGCACTTCACTACCATTTCCAGCTGTTCTGCTTTCAAATAAGTTAATAAGAGTTGTAGAACACACTGCTTATGGCTTCAAACAAGTCACCTGAAGATTCTGACTGCCCAGTGTCTGCCTAATGGGCTAACAGCTATAAGGATCAGATGTCACCTCTCCTGTAAAACACCTTTCACAAAAGTGTTCTACTGCAGACAACTGAGAAGTTTTGCTCTAAGCTGCAGATATTCCTGACAAGTAATATATTAAGAGCAGAAATGTCAAAATGTTTTCGAGATAGACAACAGAAATTCTGCTCTGAACTTGTTTTAGCAATAAAGAAATTCTCAGATCATGTCCTGAAGAAAGAACTGTTTTATATTAAGGCCTTTTCTTTTTTCTGATAACAGCTGGTACAACATGCTTTGTTATTCAAAAACTGAAGGGAGACAGGAAATTTATGTTCTAATAATGAAATGCAAGTCCATTTTTTGAGCCTAATTAAGCTCTAGAAAGTCTTCGGTGTACCCATAAATCGTTACCAATTTGAAAGCAATGCCATGAGCTGTTTGATGTGAAGTCTGGATTTCCTATGAAAACTTTGAGCTAAAAAATGGAAAGAACCTTACAGGATTAGTTGACCCCAAATGGCCCATCTCTGCCTTTTAGGGTAGAATGCAATTTCCCTGATTCCCCTATGCTGCAAGGGGGAAGGGCAGATGCTTGCATAATATCAGGACTCCATTTAGAAGAAGAAAAGAAGAATGGCTTGATGTGTAGGCAATTAAAACTGCTCACCCACTGCAAGATGAAAGGCAGTGTCTTATTGTTTCTATTGTGATGGGTCTAAGATAGCACACATTAAGTTTTCCTTATTTTGATTAGATGTTTGCAGAAAATAGATTTTAAAAGCCTCCTACAGTTTACTGTATCTGTGGCTCCTCTACATTATATATTCATTGATTAGTTATTTTTAAACTATACTTGATTTCCTTATTTATCATTTTGCATCTTCAAACATGTACAAATATTGTGTTTTTCCCTTAAATAATTTTCCCTTTTTTTAACATAAAACAATTTTCCCCAAAACAAGTGACTTTGCTAAGCTTGTGACTTGTTAAATATGATGTCTTTATTAACATTAGAGTTTCCAGCACAATTTAAAACTTAAATATATACTAGTTGTAAGAAATGAGTAATATTGTTTCAGCCTAACCTCAAAAAGTAGGGGAAAAAAATTGAGAGTCTCAGTCCAATAACAGCCAAAGGGGCTCAGAAACAGTAATCTTAGTGCTAGCCTGGCAGACACAATCTACACGGAACTTAATCAAAATAAGATTAAAAGTCCATAGCAATTTCCTTGAGTGGCCAGTCAGATATCCCCCATTATAGTCACCAAACAGCCTGTCCCTGGGGCCTATTTCAGAAATAAATTGGTTCGTAGATGAGCTGATGCAGAAGAAGGAAAAAAAATATGTTTTCTTGAGACTGTTCCTTAAATTATATCCAATAATACCTGAAATTTCAGTCTTTTTATCCTGAAATGTTTTTCCTGCTTTGTATCTTCCTAAATGTAAAGTATTATATTATTAGTTTATGTAAACTTACTATTCAACTTTGTGTTTATTAGGCAGTATTAAATATTTAATAAGATAGCAATAGCAGTGACACTTAAGCATTTGTTCAGAGGATGACTCTACCCAGTTATTAGGAGAGTTGCTTGATTATTTTAATTAATATGGCTTAGCAATCATAAACATTGTATAATAATGAAGAAATCTGATAGAGGCAGCATTAACCCATAGCCTTAAAAAGAAACTACTAATCTGAGGCATACTTCTAGACATAATCCTTACAAGGAAAGTAGGCTATTTTTATTATATCATTAAAACCTCATATCTAGGTGGGTTGTTCCACTCTGGCTATGAATGAATGTGTTCATTGCACAGTCCTGTCTGACTCTTTGTGACCCCATGGACTGTACAGCCCACCAGGCTCCTCTGATCATGGATTTCTCCAGATAAGAATACTAGAGTGGGTGGCCATTTCCTTCTACAGGGGATCATCCTGATCTAGGGATCAAACCCTGGTCTCCTTCATTGCAGGTGGATTCTTTACTGCCTGAGCCACCAGGGATCCAGATTTTTTTTCACAGGGCAACTATCAATTAAAAAGATTACTAGCACCATACTGTATAAAATGTTTTATGGATTCGAAGCACAAGCGTAGACCTTGGATTAGAGCAAGAGCTAATCTATCACAAAAATAAAGTCAATGTGAGTGTGATGCTGGGGGAGGGGTGCAGGGGACAGACACAAATACGGTGGTAGATATGTGGGTAAGAATATTATGAAGTTCTCTTCTAAATGCTCTTATTTTGTCAGTAAATCATAAGAAATGTCTATAAGGAGATAGGAAGAAGATGAACAATATTGGAGATTTTGGCTGAAAGTATATGGTAGGAGTGGATTTCACCTCCTCAGATATGGAAGAGGGAAATGATGAGAGAAATAAAAGTGGATAATTGAGTAGAGGTTCATGTTCATTCAGTATTATTTAATAAGAAAAATATCTTTAAGACAATAAAATTGCATTGTTTGGTTGTTTCATAGATTCATGGTATAATCTTCTCTGAAGTTGTTCATAGAGTCTCTGTCATGATTACAATAAACTCACATTCTACTTTGTGCTGCTGAAAAGGAGATTTTACTGGCATTGAAGAAGTATGGCAGGACTAAACCATGCTCAACTTAAGTCAGCAGGAGGATTCACTTATAATCTACACGTGCATTTTATGCTGTGGGAAATCACTAATCCTTGCCAGTTCAGAATAATTGATGAAGAAACCAGTCATCATAAGTGAAAAGATTATATTGTGGATTTTGTTTTTAAAAAACTTCTTGGTGTATTTATTCATTTATTTAGTGTTTTTCTGAAACAAGAACCAGCCTAGTGATAGCTTACTGTGAACGATGTTGGATTCCTGATCTCCAAAGAAGATGATTTAGCTTCAGGACCAGAGACTAGGCTTGACCACTCAGGGCTCTTGTGTGGTAGAAGTTTTATTACAGTTAAAAGGGACAGAGAAAGCTTCTGACATAGACATCAGAAGGGAGGCAGAGAGTGTCTCCCTTGCTAGTCTAAGGAAGGGATTTATATACTTTTTTAAATGTTATTACAATAAATCCAAAGAATGTCTCAAGTTTGTAAAGATCTTACTAAATCCACTCCCATAATTTACATTTTAAGATAAAGGGATTAGCCAGAAGGTTTTCAGAAAGGAGAAACTGTCCTCAAACAGGATACATTGTTGTTATATAATCCTTGTTGTTGTTGTCTAGTCGATTATTTGTGTCAGACTCCTTGCCACGCCATGGACTGTAGCCCACCAGGTTCCTCTGTCCCTGGGATTCTCCAGGCAAGAATACTGGAGTGGGTTGCCCTATAATCCTTAGTACAGAGCTTAAACTGAGTTGTTTGTTGTGTAATCATCAGAAAAAGATAAAGAAAATAATGTTTTACATGATTAAGACTAAGGAATATAGATTAAAAAGAAGACATTTGTCCTTTCTTCCTCCTTGGGAATCCCAGACACCTGTCTCTGCTTTGAGAACCCCAGACCCATGTCTCCTCATCGGGGACCCCAGATTTCTTATCAACCTACCTAGGAATTGACTCTCTCACTAGAAATGATAACAAATCAGTCATTTGTTGACAGATGAATATTGCCAGGAAATTCATATAGACTATTATAATCTACTCTTCAATTTGTAGATGGAGTCAATATTATTACAACTTTATAAAAATGAAATCTGAGACTCAATTTAATCAAGTTTATGTAAACTGCAAGTTACAAAGTCAGATTCCAAACATAATCCTGTCTGAAATCAGTAACTATATTCTTTTTACATTAGACTACCAATTAGAAAAATTGTCCACTAAAATAGGAAATCATTTGAATATTTATTAAAGGTAAAATAAGTAACTATGTATCAAAGGTTTAAAATATGACATGAATATAGTATATTTTTATTTATAATAATCACACATGAGATATAGCATCTTTAATATTTGTGTCCTTGAAAGCAGTTTATTTTCTGAAGAAAGTTTTATCACTTCTCCTTTAACATGTTAATGGTGTAAATTTAATGCTAACATGATATGATTTAATATGAACAACTTAAATATTTTATGAGTGGAATCTCAATTGATAAAATTTCATTATTTAATTGGTACTGTTATGCCTCACAAAAGAATCTCTAAGTAGGTTATTACACGGAGAAGGCAATGGCACCCCACTCCAGTACTCTTGCCTGGAAAATTCCGTGGACTGAGGAGCCTGGTGGGCTGCAGTCCATGGGGTCGCTAGAGTCAGACACGACTGAGTGACTTCACTTTCACTTTTCACTTTCTTGCATTGGAGAAGGAAATGGCAACCCACTCCAGTGTTCTTGCCTGGAGAATCCCAGGCACGGGAAGCTTGGTGGGCTGCCCTCTATGGGTCGCACAGAGTCGGACACGACTGAAGCAACTTAGCAGCAGCAGCAGGTTATTACAGAAAATTGTTATACTGTATCAATGTTTTCAAACTTCCTCAGTTTAGTAGACATTACAAAAGCTATATTTAACCCCAATACTGTGAAATTAAGTCACAGAGGCAAGCAGAAACTATGGTATTTGCTTTGATCATGTACGCATTGTAATAAAGAATAGTGGATGCAATTCAAATCTAACTTCGTTTGAGAATAACCCTAGGCATTCCATGTCTGTATTTCTTGGAATTTTGGACTGGCTATTGGAAACTCATTCAGTTTTGCCTTAAAGCATCCACTAACCTCAAACTAAAATACAAAAAAGCTATTATATGATGATTAGCCCCTGCAGACCAGAAACACCAGGTATCTACAGTCATATAGTTTGGGTGACTCACAAAAAGAAAAAAAAGAAATCTATCTCAGGTGGAGTGACTAGTGAAAATAATTACTGAAACTAAAATAAACTCTCATAGTTTAACAAATAGAGTTGAAGGCAGTCAAAGTGTATTACATTTTATAATAGCCTTTTGATATATTTTTTTCTTTATAATGAGGTTTCTTTTCCTTTATTTGACCATAGACATTCTGATTGGTCGGTCAGTTACAATTATTTTTTCATACCCCTCATGACCTACTATGGTGCTTTGTACATTAATAATTATCCATGAAATATGTTGAATTAAATTATAGTTAGTAGTAGTTGGTAGCTTTTTTGGATGAATAAAATAATACAAGTAGATAAAGTACTATTGAAACACTTCTTGATTATAATATCATGAAACATCTTTAGCCAAGGTAAGAATTTAAATGTAGATATAAATGATAAAGTGTGTGTGTGGGGTGGCCTGATTCTTTGCACCCCTATGGACTGTAGCTTGCCAGGCTCCTCTGTCTATGGGATTCTTCAGGCAAGAATCCTGGAGTGGGTTGTCATGCCCTCCTCTGCGGGATCTTCCTGACTAAGGATCAAACCCCCATCTCCTGTGTCTCTTGCTTTGGCAGGAAGTCACTTCACCACTAGTGTCACCTAGGAAGCCTAAATAATAATGAAGCAAGTTCAAATCTGGAATATGATAATCAAAGAAAGATCAATACTTAGATATGAATACTGAAAGACTGATCTTTATGAAACATTGAAATCTAAAATTATTTGCATAGATGCTTATTAAATATTCTAGTAAAGAAATTAAAATGGTTGGCAATTGTAAAATGTAAAAGTGAGAGATTTGTTAAGCACTGAAAGCACAGAAATAGACATATGTCCTAAAATATGAAATATATAATAAAACCAAGCAGGAAATTTTTTATCAAAAAATCTTTTTATCACTAGGAAGGTGGTAAACAAATTTCTACTACTGATTTATTACTGTTAAGTTTATAACGTAATGAACTGAACATTAAGTGAGGGGAATTATATTTGTCCTAGGTAAAACTGTCATCTGAGTAAATTTTCAGTTCAGTTCAGTCTCTCAGTCATGTCTGAGTCTTTGCGACCCCATGGACTGCAGCACACCAGGCTTCCCTGTCCAACACTAACTCCTGGAGCTTGCTCAAACTCATGTTCATGGAGTTGGTGATGCCGTCCAACCATCTCATCCTCTGTCATCCCCTTCTCCTTCTGCCTTCAATCTTTCCCAACATCAGGATCTTTTCCAATGAGTCAGTTCTTCGCAACAGGTGGCCAAAATATTGGAGTTTTAGCTTCAAATCTTTAGGATGGTCTAGTTTGATCTCCCTCTAGTCAAAGGCACTTTCAAGAGTCTTCTCCAACACCACAGTTCAAAAGCATCAATTCTTCAGTGCTCAGCCAAAGTAATGCTCAAAATCCTCCAAGCCAGGCTTCAATAGTACATGAAGCATGAACATCGAGATGTTCAAGCTGGATTTAGAAAAGGCAGAACCAGAGATCGAACTGCCAACATCCGTTGGATCATTGAAAAAGCAAGACAGTTCCAGAAAAAAACATCTATTTCTTTTTTTTCCTGCTTTATTGACTACGCCTGAGTTTTTGTGTGGATCACAACAAACTGTGAAACACTCTTAAAGAGATAAGAATACCAGACCACCTGACCTATTTCCTGAGAAATCTGTATGCAGGTCAAGAAACAACAGTTAGAACTGGACATGGAACAACAGACTGATTCCAAATCAGGAAAGGGGTATATTGTCTCCCTGCTTATTTAACTTATATGCAGAGTACATCATGAGAAAGGCTGGGCTGGATGAATTACACTCTGGAATCAAGATTGCTGGGAGATATATCAATAACCTCAGACCCCTGCGATTTCCCCAAATGTGGGAAACTCGACTGCATAATTTGTGGTGGTGGGGGACTGCGTTCGCGCTTTCCCCTGTGGGGAAAAGAAATAATAACCTCAGATATGCAGATGACACCACCTAATGGCCGAAAGTGAAGAATCACTAAGTGAACTTAATGAAAGTGAAAGAAGAGAGTGAAAACTTTGGCTTAAAACTCAACATTCAGAAAACTAAGATCATGGCATCCAGTCCCATCACTTCATGGCAAATAGATGGGGAAACAATGGAAACAATGAGAGACTTTATTTTCTTGGGCTCCGCAATCACTGCAGATGGTGACTGCAGCCATGAAATTAAAAGACCCTTGCTCCTTGGAAGAAAAGCTATGACCAACCTATACAGCATATTAAAAAGCAAAGACATTACTTTGCTGACAAAGGGCCATCTAGGCAAAGCTATGGTTTTTCCAGTGGTCATGTATGAGTAAATTTTACCTTGAACATATTCTTATTTCCTGGTAAACATTTTCTATGTTGCCCAAATAAAGCTTTATTCCCACAATTTATTCATTTCTGTAAGGACTTTTTGGTGTGGCCAACTTAAATGGTTCTGATATTTGTATGTCATACTGAAAAGGTTATCACTGATGTTAGAACAGGTAATTCCTTTGTAGATCTAGAACTGCTCCTTTATTAGGTCAAGGTAGAATTTATACAAAAGAAAGTTGGTTTAAGACCAAGGTTTTTATGACTTAAAATATTAAAGTAGGCAATTTCCATGTGTTTACTCAAACTCAAAAGTTAGCCAAGAGTCTAAAGTAAAAGATAAGTTCTTGAGACATCTTAAGTCTTCTTGTTCAACCCTTCTCTACATAAATGAGAGAACTCCCTGTGAATGATCTCATCATTCAACCAGGGTCTCAATCTGAACTTACAGATTCAGGCTCTTTAGGGTCACGACCAAAGTGTCCACTTTTATTAATAACTCACAGTGAGTCACATGCACAATTAAGTTTGAGAAGGTTTTCTAAAGAAAACAAAGCCTTACAAATGCAACTTTTAAGGTGAGACAATTCAGGCACAATGCCAGACCATCTAAACTTATAAAGATAAAAACCTGAGCTTTGGTTTATTTACTACTCTCCAGTATTTTTGCCTAGAGAATTCCATGGACAGACCATGGGGTCACAAAGAGTTGGACACGACTGAACAACTAACACAAACCTGCTTGTATTCACTTGAAAAAAAATCTTTTAACTTATCCAGTTTTCTTTTCAATAAATTGTCCATATTTCATGAGGTATATGAGATTATCAAATGTGATAATGCATGTCACATGTCTCCTGCTGTTCTTGCCTTCAGTCTTTCCCAGCATCAGAGACTTTTCCAATGAGTCAGTTTTTCACATCAGGTGGCCAAAGTATTGGAGTTCCATTACAGAATAATTTATAAAACATATAATCTCAATAATCTGTATTAACTAATCACATGCCATATTATTTAGATTTAAATTTTTCCCATAAATATTATTTACAAAGATATTTCTTAAAGTGTATTATGTCTCAGATTTCCTTTGCTTTTATTATAAGAAATTTAGTATTAAAAAATTAATACTTGCAGTTTTAAAGGTAAACTCTTTCTAGATTTATTTAATGATTTATTTAATCTATACCTGTCAGTTTCTTTATAAAGGTGTTCAAACATAGACCTTTTAAAATTCAGATTTTTAAAAAATGTTTGAGTGTTTACTCTCTACTTCAGTTTTAAAAGACATTTACCATAACAACAGCACAATCTCTTTTGTATAGATGCTACCTCTGAATCTAAGTGAAAGTGAAGTCGCTCAGTAGTGTCCAACTCTTTTTGACCCCATGGCCTGTAGCCCATCAAGCTCCTCTGTCCATGGGATTTTCCAGGCAAGAGTGCTGGAGTGGATTGCCATTTCCTTCTCCAGTAATTAGCAACAAATTCTTAACCAATGATACCAATAATGATTTTATGTTCTATGTTTTTTTTTCTTTTCACACGATTATTTTTCTTTTATTTTTTCATCTTTAAAACTGTAAATTAAGTATGATTTTCATCAAATTTGACACAAAAGTTTTCATTGTTATTATTAACTGTCAGTCTTCCACTTGTTAACCTGCCATGTTAAAGTGGTAATTGAAGGATTGAGAAAATGAAAGATCATCTCTGTAGGTACTTTAAGAAATTAATTAATTTTTATTTGCAATATTTGACTCAGTAATACATGCCTTTTTTAAAGAAAATAGTTTTATGTGTTAGTTTTTATGTATATATACTTTCAGGTGTCTAAATTTATCTCTTTACAAAAAGATAATTGCTATTCTACATAAGTCAGACTTTTCCACATCTTCAAAAAATGCTTTGGTCAAACAGAGTAATGGTAGGTAGGCAAACTATGCTATAATTGGCACCTTTGAACAGGTTGCAGTTAATTGCCCAAAAAAGCATGCCCCATGCCATCAGTCTCTTGTTTTTTTCCACTTCATTTTATTACTCTCTGCTTTTTTTTAACTTCTGGTAAAATTTTTATTTTACATATTTTTATTATGTTATATGTATTTCCTCCATGTATGCATCTAAGGTAGAAAATACTGTAGAATGTCTTCCCAACTCCTGTTCAACAGCTGCTCTGAATTACCTGTCCCTTGGTGGGGCCCATGTGTGGGGTTAGTGCTGTCTCACACACTTACACATTTCTTCTCCCACTTCTTATTTGTATGCCAAAAGTTGAATGTTTTGTCCCCAAATACAGTTGTCAGACATAATTGTTACTGTAGTCAGATAATTTAAACATTTATCATATAAAAGCAATAAGTGAGTATAAAAGTTAAAAGACAGATTTATTAGAAAATAAAACAGAGTGGTTCCGAAGGAAGTGATAAACATAAGCTAATAAAAATGCTGACAAATTGGATTTATGAGTCAGACTTCTGTAAGAGATTTTTTGAGGGGAGTGAAGGGTGTGAGTATCTGTTCACATAACACTTTTTAAAATAGATTTTAAACTAGTTAATCCATTTTTAAAAAGCAACACTGAAAACCATAGGTATATGTTATACAAAAATAAAGAATGGTAATAAATCAAATTTGACGGTACACCAAAAGGATCATACAAAATGAAGTGAAATTTATTCCAGGGATGCAAGCATGGTTCAAAATTCCCAAATCAAGGAATGTGATACACCACATTAACACAATCAAGGATAAAATTTACATGGCCATACCAGTAGATGCAGATAAAGTATTTGACAAAATTCAAAATCCATTTAAAATAAAAACTCTCAACAGAATGGGTATAGAGGGAATGTATTGTGCCTCAACATAATAGAAGCCATATATGACAAACCTACACTAACATACCCAATGGTGAAAAATGAAAACTTTTAAGACAGAAATAAGATGTTGCATATTCCACCACTTTTAATCAAAAGAGTACTGGAATCTCCAGAGCCATTAGGCAGTAAAATAAATACAAAGCATTTTAGTGGTAAAGAAAGAAGTAAAATTGTTTCTACTTGCAAATGGCACAATATTATATATAAAAAACCCAAAAGACTCCTCTGAAAACCTGTTAAAACTAATTTAAAAATTCATCAGATTAGTAGGACATAAATCAGTATATAGAAATTACGTTCATTTCAAAATACTGACAACAAACTAAGAAAGAGAAATTTAAAAATTTCATTGACAATACTGTCAATAATAGGGCTTCTGGTTCAAGTGGCAGAGTAAAAGGATGTGCGTTCATCTCCTCCTGCAAGAGCACCAAAATCACAGCTAGCTGTTGAACAACCATTGACAGGAGGACACTGAAACCCACCAAGTAAAGATACCCAATATCCAAAGACAAATAAGCTGCAATGAGATGGTAGGAGAAGTGCAAACATGATCAAAATTATATCTCATACCCCACGAGGGGGCAGCCTTCAATGTGGAGAACAATAATACCAAAGAAGTTCCCTCATTATTGTGAAGGTTTTGAGCCTCATGTCAGACTTCCCAGCCTGGGGACCTGGCAAAGGGACCAAGAATCCCCAGGGAATCTGACTTTGAAGATCAGTGGGATTTGATTACAGGACTTCCACAGGAGTTGGGGAAACAGAGACTCCCCCCTTTAGGGCACAGACAAAATCTTGTGCACAAGTCCAAGGGGAAAGGAGCGGTGACCCTACAGGAGACTGAACCAGACCTACCTGCTAGTGTTGGAGGGTATCCTGCGGAGGTGTGAGTGGGCAGTGTCTCACTGTGGCAACAGGGTATTGGCATCAGCAGTCCTGGAAGGGGCTTTTTGGTGCAAATCCTCTTGGAGGTCACCATTAACCCTACCATAGAGCCCATAGACTGGGTCACCTCAGGAGGAACAAGCACAGCCCTACCCACTAGAGCAAGATCTAGTTTTTTCCACCTTGTCCCTCCCATCAAAAAGCGTATAGAAGCCTCTCAGCCTCATCCACCAGAGGGTGGGAAGAAGAAGCAAGAAGAACCACAAGCCTGCAACAATTAGAATCAAAATCATATCACAGAAAGTTGTGTTTATGTGTAAGTCACTCAGTCATGTCAGACTCTTTGTGACCCCATGGAATGTAGTTCACCAGGCTCCTCTGCCTGTGGAATTCTCCAGGAAAGAATACTGGAGTGGATTTCAGTTCCCTTCTCCAAGGGATCTTCCCTACCCAGAGACTGAATCTGGGTCTCTCACATTGTTGGTAGTTTCTCTACCATCTGAGCCACCAGGGAAACCCACAGAAAATTAGCCAGTATGAAAAAAAGCATAGGATTTTGTCCCAGATGAAGGGACTAGATAAAACTCAGAAAAACAGTCGGATGAAATGGAGATGGGCAACCTCCCAGAAAAAGAATTCAGAATATGATAGTGAAGGTGTCCCAGGATCTCAGAAAAAGAATAGAGGTAAATATTGAGAAGATGCAAGAAATGTTTACCAAAGACTTAAGAACTCAAGAACAAATAAACAGATTAACAATACACTGCTGCTACTGCTAAGTCACTTCAGTCATGTCCGACTCTGTGCGACCCCATAGACGGCAGACCAGGCTCCCCTGTCCCTGGGATTCTCCAGGCAAGAATGCTGGAGTGGGTTGCCATTTCCTTCTCCAATGCATGAAAGTGAAAAGTGAAAGTGAAGTCACTCAGTCGTGTCCGACTCTTTGCAACCCCACGGATTGCAGCCCACCAGGCCTCTCCGCCCATGGGATTTTCCAGGCAAGAGTACTGGAGTGGGGTGCCATTGCCTTCTCCAACAATACACTAGAAATAATCATTAGCTGAATAACTGATGCAGAATGGTTAAGTGACCTGGAGGACAGAATGGTGGAAATTACTGCGACAGACAGAATATAGAAAAAAGAATGAAAGAAAAAAAAGTCTTAAAGACCTCTGGAACAATGTATATTCTCCAACATTCACATTATAGGGGTTCCAGAAGGAGAAAAGAGAGAGACAAGACCTGAGAAAATAGTTGAAGACATAATAGCTGAAAACTTCCCTAACATGGGAAAGGAAATAGTCAACCAAGTCCAGGAAGCATAAAGAGTCCCAGGTGGGATAATCCCAAGGAGGAACAGCCCGAGACACCTAGTAATCAAAATGACACTTAAAGGTAAAATATTAAAAGCAATAAGGGAAAAACAACAAATAACATACAGGGAAATTCCCATAAGGTTATCAGCTAAATTTCTCAACAGAAATTCTATAAGCCAGAAGAGAATGACATAATATGTTTAAAATGATGAAAGGGAAGAACCTATAACCAAGAATACTCTACCTACCATGACTCCCATTTAGATTTGATGGAGAAATCAAAAGCTTTCCAGACAACCAAAAGTTAAGAGAATTCAGGACCACCAAACCAGCTTTACAGCAAATATTGAAGGAACTTCTCTGGGCAGGAAACACAAGAGAAGGAAAAGACTTACACAAAATAAACCCAAAACAATTAAGAAAATGGTAAGTAATAGGATCATACATATCAATAATTAGTTTAACTGTAAATGGATTAAATGCTTCTGTGAGAACTCACTAAAAGGCATAGCCTGGCTAGGTGGATGAGCATGGGCAGGTATACTTCCACTTATCACACCACTGCTTAACCCCCCTCAAAATTGTATGCAATTATTTTATATTTTTAGGTTAATCATGTTTCCATAATGGCTTGTAATTATCATTATCTTTTATTTTTTGTTTGGCTATTGTGAAAACTATTAAACATCTTTTACTATTGTGATTATTTAACTGTTATTCATTGAATACCATTGTATCATGATCGGTCAACAGAAAGTAATAGAAAAACTTGTTATCACTTTTTAAAATCACTTTTTAAAATCCAAATGCACAACAGAATTATTTTAGAATTTTTTTTTTTTTTGAAACATACAAATGTCCAGGTATTGCTATTCTCCAAAGCTCCAGATGTGTTTCTAATGAGCAGCCATTTTTTAAAAATCCTGGACTATATGATGATCTTTTACTTTTATCTAGTTTGTTTCACTTTTCTATTTCACATTCAGTGCTTCAATTTCATTTAGTGTACAGTTTCCAATTTCTCTTTTTTTGTTTTCTCAAGCCTTTATCAAACATAATAGAAAAGTTCACCCCACTCCAGTACTCTTGCCTGGAAAATCCCATGGACAGAGGAGCCTGGTAGGCTGCAGTCCATGGGGTCCCTAAGAGTCGGGCACGACTGAGCGACTTCACTTTCACTGTACACATACAGTATGAATAATATATATTTTAGAAAATTTATGTTACTTTTGCTTAGCTAAAAAAATTTATGACATTCTGATTCAACTTTCTTGACTTAGTATGAGTAGAATGCTAGATTTCTAATTTCAGTTCAATTCAGTCATTCAATCATGTCCAGCAACTGACAAAATGGTGGAGTAGAAGGAGGTGTGTTCATCTTCTTCTGCAAGAACTCCAAAATTACAACTTGCTGCTGAACAACCATTGACAAGAGAATGTTGGATCCCACCAAAAAAGATACTCCACATCCAAGGGCAATGAAGAAGCCCCAACAATATGGTGGGAGGGGCAAAATCACCTTTAGAATCAAACCCCATACGTATCAGAGATGATCAGAGGGCTCAAACAAAGCCTTTTGTGCAACAGGAGACCTCACAGAGACTGAGCCAGGCATGCCTTTGAGTGTTTGAATGTCTCCTGTGGGGTCAGCAGTGGCCTGCCACAGGGGCAGGGGCTCTGGGTGCAGCATTCCTGGGTGTGGCATAAACCCTCATGGAGGAGGTCCCCATTAACCCCACCATAGAGATGTTGAGCAGACAACCCACAAACTGCAGAACAATTATGCCAAACAAATTCACACACTGTTATGAAAGTTCTAGGACCTACATCAAATTTCCCAACCTGGGGAGCTGGCAAAGAGACTGAGAGCCCCCAGGGAATTTGACTTTGGAGGCCAGTGGGATTTGGTTACAGAACTTACACAGGACTGGGGAAACAGACTTATGGAGGGCACAAACAAAACTTTGTATGCACCAGGATGCAGGAGAAAGGAGCAGTGACCCCACAAGAGACTGACCCAGCCTTGCCTGTCCAGGAGTTTCCAGCAGAGGCATGGGTCAGAAATGGCTTGCCTTAGGGTCGGGGGCACTGGGTGTGGCAGTGCATGCAAGGGACCTTTTGAAGGAGTTCTCCATTGTCTTCATTACCTCCACCATAGTTTGGTCTCAGGTCAAATAACAGGGAGGGAACACAACCCTGCCCATCAACAGAAAATCAGATTAAAGATGTACTGAGCAGGGCCCCATCCATCAGAACAAGACAGTTGTTTCCCACAGTTTCCCCCATAGTCAACTCTCCCATCAGGAAGCTTCCATAAGCCTCTTATCCTTATCCATCAGAGGGAAGACAGAATGAAAACCACAGTCACAGAAAACGAATCAAACTGATCACATGGACTGCAACCGTGTCTAACTCAATGAAACTATGAGCCATGCCATGTAGAGCCACCGAAGATGGATGGGTCATGGTAGAGAGTTCTGACAAAATGTGGCCCACTGGAGAAGGCACTGGCAAACCACTTCAGTATTTGTGCCTTGAGAACCCATGAGCAGTATGAAAAGGCAAAAAGATAGGACACTGAAAGATGAACTCAGCTTGGTTGGTGCCCAATATGCTACTGGAGAAGACTGGAGAAAGAGCAACAGAAAGAATGAAGAGACGGAGCCAAAGCAAAAACAACACCCAGTTGTGGATGTGACTGATGCTGGAAGCAAAGTCTGATGCTTTAAAAAAAACAATATTGCATAGGAACCTGGAATGTTAGTCCATGAATCAAGGTAAATTGGAAGTGATTAAACAGGAGATGGCAAGAGTGAACATCAACATTTTAGGAATCAGTGAACTAAAATGGACTGGAATGGGCAAGTTTACCTCAGTGACCATTACATCTACTACTGTGGGCAAGAATCCCTTAGAGGTAATGGAGTAGCCATAATAGTCAGCAAAAGAGTCCAAAATGCAGTATTTGGGTGAAGTCTCAAAAATGACAGAATGATCTCTGTTTGTTTCCAAGGCAAACCGTTCATTATCATAGTAATCCAAGTCTATGCCCCAACCAGTAATGCTGAAGAAGCTGAAGTTGAACGGTTCTTAGAAGATCTACCAGACCTTGTAGAATTAACACGCAAAAAAGATGTCCTTTTCATATAGGGGACTGGAATGTAAAAGTAGGAAGTCAAGAGATACCTGGAGATTTCTAATTTATATTCAGCCAAAACTTTGATATACTTCCATGTATTTTGGCATCTAGAATTAAACTGCCAAAAGTGTAGAAAATTTATTATTTACTGATTTAAAAAAAATATTGAATGAGTCTAGGAAATTCTAAACCAATTCTGCAAATACAAAGTAATACTGTGTTGTAAAAAAAAAAAAAAAGAGGGGGGAAATTAACAAGTGATACACTATTAACTATTGATGTTCTTCAGGTGCTCAGTAGAGTCAGACTCTTTGCAACCCCATGGACTGCAGCACACCAGGCTTCCCTGTCCTTCACCAACTCCCGGATCCTGTTCAAACTCATGTCCATCGAATCAGTGCTGCCATGCAACTATCTTCTCCTCTGTCATCTCCTTCTCTTCCTGCCTTCAATTTTTCCCAGCATCAGGGTTTTTTCCTAATGAGTGAGCTCTTCCATCAGATGGCCAAAGTATTGGAGCTTCAGCTTCAGAACCAGTACTTCTAATGAATATTCAGGATTGATTTCCTTTAGGATTGACTGGTTTGATCTCTTTGCAGTCCAAAGTACTCTCAAGTCTTCTCCAAAACCATGGTTCAAAAGCATCAACTCTTTGGCACTCAGCCTCCTTTTAGGACCAACTCTAACATCCACACATGACTACTAGAAAAAACATAGCTTTCATTATATGGATTTTTGTTGGCAATGTCTCTGCTTTTTAATATGCTGCCTAAGTTGGTCATAGCTTTTCTTCCAAGAAGCAAACGTCTTTCAATTTCATGGCTGCAGTCATCATCTGCAGTAATTTTGGAGCCCAAGAAAATAGTCTCACTGTTTCCATTGTTTCCCCATCTATTTGCCATGAAGCTATGGGACTGGATGCCATGATCTTAGTTTTCTGAATGTTGAGGGTTTTTTTTTTTAATATTGATACAGTTTTATTTTATTTTTTTATTTTATTTATTTTTTTACAGTAAATTTTGAATTTTATTTTATTTTTTAACTTTACAATATTGTATTGGTTTTGCCATATATCGAAATGAATTCGCCACAGGTATACATGTGTTCCCCATCCTGAACCCTCCTCCAGTTTTAAGCCAATGTTTTCACTCTCTTCTTTCATTTTCCTCAGGAGGCTCTTTAGTTCCTCTTCACTTTTTTCCATAAGTGTGGTGTCATCTGCATATCTGAGGTTATTGATATATCTCCCAGCAATCTTGAATCCAGTGTGTGCTTCATCTAGTCCAGCATTTCTCATGATGTACTCTGCATATAAGTTAAATAAACAGGATGACAATATACAGCCTTGACGTACTCCTTTCCCAATTTGGAACCAGTCTATTGTCCCATCTCCAGTTTTAACTGTTGCTTCCTGACCTGCATGCTGGATTCTCAGCAGGCAGGGAAGGTGGTCTGGTATTCCCGTGTCTGGAAGAATTTCCCACAGTTTGTTGTGATCCACACAGTCAAAGGCTATATCATGGTTAATGATGCAGATGTAGATGTTTTTCTGGAATTCTCTTTTTTCTGTGATCCAACAGATGTTGGCAATTTGATTTCTGCTTCCTCTGCCTTTTTTTAAATCCAGGTTGAGCATATGGAAGTTCTCAGTTCATGTACTGTTGAATCCCAGCTTGGAGAATTTTTTTTTAATTTTATTTTATTTAACTTTACAATATTGTATTGGTTTTGCCATATATCAAAATGAATCTGCCACAGGTATACATTTGTTCCCCATCCTGAACCCTCCTCCCTCGTCCCTCCTTTTGAGCATTACTTTTGAGCATTAACTATAGTACAGATTTTGTTTAAATTTCACAAAATTTTTGCTAGTATCCATTATTTGTTTTTATACCTTTTTCAAGACTCTACATTGTATTTAATTGCATTGAGCAGCCTCAGCTGAATGCAACAAATTCTGGTAGATTCTCTTTTCTTTTTTGTTCTATTACAAATATCTTCAAATTTTCATTGTTATAGCGTCTTAGATACACCCATCATTTAAAAGTGGACATTTGATTTCCAAATACATGGATTTGTTTAAAGTATCATTAATATCAATTTCTTATTTTGATACTAATTTCTCATTTAAATACTTTCTTCTCTGCAATTTCCCTCTTTTTTTTTTTTTTTCTATCTAACTTTATTGAGGTTTTCAGTGACTAAGTCAAAGATCTCTTGGTAAATGTCACATTGCACTTGATAATATGTTGGTTATTTTCAAATATCTTTTGATATGGATTTCTAACATAATTCCACAGTGATAAGAGAACATATTCTTTATGACTTCAATACTGTTAGAGTATGATATTCTTGCACCTTGTTTTATGTCCCTGGATATGTTCTAGTGTCTTCTAGTTTACAGTCTATGAGAACTTGAATAGAATTTCTGTCCTGCTGTTGTGTGGAAATTCTATAAATTTTAATTATGTTTAATTAGTTCACAGTGCTTTTCAGGTCTACTATATTCTTCTACTTCTCTGTATATTTATTATATTAATATTAATTTTTGAGAGTCTGATATTGAAACTCCAACTAAAAAGCTTAATTTATCTACTTATAAAAGATAATTGTGATATATTTTGGAGCTATATGTAACCTTGTTATATGTTTCCAAGTTTCCTATAAATGTGTTGTTATGCTTTAATAATTTAAAACAAATGAAAGTTTAAAAACATAGTATCAAAAAGAATGAAATATCTAGAAATAAATTTAATCAAGGAGGTAAAAATTTATATATTGAAAACTATATGGTATTGATGAAAGAAATTAAGAGAAAAACAAAAAGATATTTTTTTCTCATGGATTGGAAGAAATAAACTTGTTAAAGTGTACATATTACCCAAAGCAATTTATGGATTCAATGCAATTCCTATGAAGAATCCAATGGTATTTTGCACAGGAATAGGAAAAACAATCCTAAATTTGTATAAAATTGCAAAAACCTCTAGTAGCTAAATTTATTGCTGATAAATTTCTGGCGGTAAAATCTCTATTATCAGGTAGGTGTATGTTTAATTAAGAAACAAATTCTACTGCAAAATGGTTGTCAATATTTTACACTCACAGAAAATATATGCAACTTCTAGTTTTCACACTTATTTAGTATTGACTGTCATTTTTGTTTAATGTTAGTTCTTTTGGTGGTGTGAAATAGAATCTTACTTCATTTTTTCTGTGCACTTTCATCTTATGTAATGATATTGAGGAACTTTTCATGTTTTCACAAGCCACTAGTATGTCTTGTATTGTGAAATATCTGCTTAAGAGTTTTGCATGAAGGTAGCAGGCCTCATACATTGGAGAAAGAAATGGCAACCCACTCCCAGTGTTCTTGCCTGGACAATCCCAGGGACGGGGGAGCCTGGTGGGCTGCCATCTATGGGGTCACGCAGAGTCTGACACAACTGAAGTGACTTAGCAGCAGCAGCAGCAGATTGTAAGAATACATTGTCTATTCTGAACATCAATTATTTGCCATACATATAGGGAATAATTTGCTCCGACCTGTGGCTTAAAATTTCATTATTTTATGCTTTGCAGTTTAATTAGGAGAACAATTTAATTATTACTGTGTTTTTTTACAAATTGAAGACTTGTGACATCCCCATGTTGAGCAAGTCTATCAGCAACATTTCCCCAACAGTATTTCCTCAGTTCATGTCTCTGTGTCACGTTTTGGTAATTCTCACATTTTAAACTTCTTTATTGCTATTGTATTTGTTATGGTGATTTTCTTAACATCAGTCTCCTACTACAGGTCTTATGGAAACAATTGGAGTGAAAACCTTTTTCCATTTTTTTCTTTTTTTCAATTGAGATAATTCAGTTCTGTTTCCAATAATGACTGCACAAATTTACATTCCTACCAAGAGTGTACCAGAGTTCTCTTTTCTCCACATCCTCAATAATATTTATTATTTGTGGTGTTTCTGATGACAGCCATTTTGACAGGCATGGGGCGATATCTCCTTGTGCTTTTGATTTGTCTTTCCCTTGTATTTAGTGATGTTGAGCATCTGTTCATGAGCCTGTTGACCATCTGTATGTGTTCTTCGAAAGAATGTCTATTCAGGTCTTCTAGTCTTTTTAAAATCAAGTTTGTTTTAGTTTTTTGTTTGTTTGTTTGGTTTTGAGTTGTTTATCTACTTTGGATATTAACTCCTTATTGATCATATCATTGGCAAATATTTTCTTCCATTCCGTGTATTGTATTTTTATTTTGTTGATGATTTATTTTGCTGTGCAAAAGCTTTTAAGTTTAATTAGACCCCATTTGTTTATTTATGCTTTTGTTTCCTTTGCCTTAGGAGACAGTTCCAAAAGCATAGTCATGATTTATGTCAAATAGTGTTCTGCCTATGTTTTCTCCTAGGAGTTTGATGGCTTTCAGTCTTACATTTATGTCTTTGATACATTGTGAGTCTGTTCTGTATTTGATAAAGACTGATTTGTAAGAATTCTTTGCCTTCTGCTGGCTCTCCTCAAAGGTCCCAGGATCTGTTAGCCCTAACAGCCCATGAGCAAGCAGTGTCTAACCAGTGGAGTGCCCTGTTTATGTACCAAAATATAGGGGCAGAAAAAATTGTTCCTTCTGCCCTTGTAGGTTCTTTGGCTTGTCTAATAATTAGCTTGGCATAAGACAGATTAACAGAAGAAAAAGAAATTTAATTTTGTACATACAGGAGTCCCATAAAAATATGAGATGAAAAAGTGACAAAACCAGGAAAGTTTTTGTACCTTTTAGACAAAGAAATAATAAAGCTGTGAAGAATTGGCAAGACAAAGAGGTTTGGACTTAGTGTAGTAAAGTGGTGAAGAAGTACCAAGGTTGGTTTATGCAGCCTTCCCAGCTCTAGATTCCTTGTCTCTGGTACTAAGGATGTGTTCTCCCCTGCTAATACAGGGAAGGTAACTTCACATGGAAGATTTAGCTCTTGCTTTCAGGAAGGCAAAGGAAGGTCAGAGTATCTTTCTTGTATTGTGTGTTTCTCAAATACTTCAACTCAAAATAATCAATATTCCAAAATGATGTATTTGGAGTGACATATTCTGAACGCCTACATCTAAAATTCAGATAAAGCATTTGAGCTTAGCAACATATAGGATACTAGAGTACATTTACTATCTACATGGGAATCAGTCTTTCAGTGATTCACAGATTGAACTTTAGGTCCTCAATGTGAGCTCTTACTAGGGTCATGTTTTGAGTTAATATTTAATGAATATAAAGTTATAGAGATAAATTTTAGATATCTATACAGTACTCATGCCTATAGTTAACAGTATGGTATTGTGCAGTAAAAAATTTGTTGAGGGTAGATTTTAGTTTTACCCCCTAGTGCCCCCACCACCTCCTCACACAAAGCAGAAGGGCACAAGGAAACTTTGCAAGGGTTTATTACCTTAATAATGGTGATAGTATCACAAGTGTTTGCATGTGTCCAAACTCATAAAATTATGCATTATATATGTGCAGTTTTTGTATATCAATTTTGCTTCAGTGAGGCTGTAAAAAATGACTCAATGTGCATGTTTTAAGACAGAGTAAAAAGTGTCATATTTATGTGTAACAAATAGGGCTAGTTTGAAGTACTCTTTAATTTTAATAAATTGGCATATTACATACAGCATGAAGATACACATTTTTATTCAACTTCTCAATATATTCCCCCTAATTAAACAAATTGTGATGCACCAAAAATAACATGTATTTGGAGTCTTCCAGAAATAGACAGTACAGAACAGATGACAATATAAAATAAACAGAACATGGAAGAACACACAATTTTTGCCCTCAAAATAGAAGAAACACAAATGTATAAATAAAAATATCTTTAAATGATATGGAAAATTTATGAATTAGAAAAAACATATTTCAGAGAGAACAAAATGGATAAGGGGTTTTATTTTAATTAGATTAATATTGGATTAATTATATTAAGACTCTGATTAAGTCTTGCTTAGACTGAGAAACTAAAGATGAGCTGGTAAGAATATTGACACTATATTGACTGCAGGTGGGATGGAAGTCTGTACCAAAGAGTTCATTGAGCATGTGAGTAGTAAATAAATGGCTTCATAATGAGGATTTATATTGATCCAGTTCTAGGAAAAATATGCAGGATTTGGATAGAGAAAGGGCAAGAGGGAGGGCTTCCCAGATTGGATCAATAATGTTAGCAGCATCAATCTGCCACAGGTATTCTTAAATAAAAGTATTTGTTCTGCTTTCAATTTCATTTATTAAGTAATTTTCTACTCACCTAATGTTTATTTTATTTATTTATTTATTTTTTTAGTTTAAATTTATTTATTTTGATTGGAGGCTAATTACTTACAATATTGCATTGGTTCTGCTCACCTAATGTTGCTGCTGCTGCTAAGTCGTTTCAGTCCTGTCCAACTCTGTGCGATCCTGTAGACGGCAACCCACCAGGCTCCCCCGTCCTTGGGATTCTCCAGGCAAGAACAGTGGAGTGGGTTGCCATTGTTAAATTCTGCCAATCATCTGATCTCCCTCAAGTTTGTCACATTCACTTTTGATTCCCCCTTAACCCACCTGATAGCATCTTGATAGTATTTAACAATGTAAGTTTTAAAATCTGAGGCAACTTTACAGTAGTCAAGATGCAAGGCCAGTCAGGTAAATGCACTTCACTTCTTTTTTATGGGTTTGAAGTATCTTTTGTCTAGAAAGATGTATTATTATACAAAGATCTATTTGGCAATTTGAGGTTCACTTTTATCTATTCAATTGTTCCCTGGTATTCTTAGAATAGAAAAGGGAACCTTTTAAGAATAATAACATGCCAATTACCTTTAATTACTCTCTAGCTCTTTCGGTTAAAAAAAAAAAAAGCAACTCACTCATTTTAGGTTTAGTTTGTGTCTGAATAGAACACTTCATATTTGAAACCCTTAATGGAATGACTTTCCAATTTTCCATGATGTTCTTTTCTATTTAATGTATTCTCTAAATTTAACACATTATTTAAAGAGCTATCCATCTACCTGATCAACTTAAAAAGATGGAGAAACACCAAGTAAAGCTTATTATCTATTTATATCTTATTCTGGTAATGTTTCCATTTTCAAGAGCAAATAAATGTTGACTTTAAAATATATATTTAAAATCTATTTTATATAAAAGACTTTTTATCGAAATTAGAATGAAGCAATGATGTAAGCAAAGTAGAGAGTAAAATTATAAATATTATTTGCCTGATTTAAATTCTTAAATCATTAAGTAAAAAATTGTAACAAATATGAAAAAGAGAGAGTTTTGAAATTTGAAGGACTAGAAAGAAAGAGAAAATGAAGGATAAAATAACTGGGTTTACCTTTATTTTCAGAAATTTTGGAATACTGAAACTTAGCTCAAAAGTTTTACATTATATATTTTATTTACTCCTAGATATACTTTATATAAAGTTAGTAAGGTGGATTTGGATTTAAGAAGTACATGTCTTTAAATGTAAAATACATACTGTTTGATCAATATAGGAAATGGCCTGCTTATAGTCAAGTATTCTGTTCACAGATTTTTTAATTAAAGAATAAAAATTCTGAATGCCTGTTTTCTGAACTTAAACTGCTATAAAATGTATACATGCTCAGTTGCTAAGTCATGTCCAACTCTTTGGGACCCCATGGACTGTAGCTTGCCAGTCTCCTCTGTCCATAGTATTCTCCATGCAAGAATACTTGAATGGGTTGCCATTTCCTCCTCCAGAAGGTCTTCCAGACAAGGAATCAAACTCTTAATCTCCTGTGTCCCTGCATTGGCAGGCAGATTCTTTGCCACTAAGCTACCTGTGAATACACTGGGTTGCTTTAAGAATAGAAAACTATTTTTCACATTTCTAGACACTAGGAAGTCTAAGGTAAAAGTGCCAGCAGATTTGGTTCCTAGTGAGAGCTCACTTCCTGTTTTGCAGACAGCCAATTTTTTTTGGGGGGGGGTACACTTTCATGTGGAGAGAGATTATCTCTTTCACACTTCCTTTATTAAAGGCACCGATCTTATTCATGTGGGTTCTACCATCATGACTTAATTACCTCCTAATTGCTCTGCCTCATCTGGGGATTTGGACTACAGTCTATGAATTTTGCAGGGACACAAAATCCAGTTCACAACACTTATGTAGCAGTTCAGTTCAGTTCTTTCGTTCAGTCATGTCCAACTCTTTGCGGCCCCATGAACCACAGCATGCCAGGCCTCCGTGTCCATCACCAACTCCTGGAGTCTAAATCCAAAATTTGCATTTTCTAATATTTTTTTTAATATTATATTTTTAAACAGATGTTAGAGTAAAATGTCATGTACCTCTCATCTTGAGATTGATCTTGCTTTATTGATGGAATGGTTTCATGACACATAGTTTAGATCTTATTAACTAGACCTGTTTTACAAATATTCCTAGTTCTGCTGCTCACATAGAAATTTAGACTGTGTCTTCTGTTTCTGATCATGTGATTATTTAAAGCCATTAAAATTTTGTTATTATTTTAGTATGCAAAATATATTGGAAGTTTATGTAAATGGTAAGTACTATTTTAAAATATAATACATTTCCCAGAAGAAGTATTCAGATGTCATGTTTCATGAAAGTAAAAGACGCTTGCTCCTTGGAAGAAAAGTTATGACCAACCTAGATAGCATATTCAAAAGCAGAGACATTACTTTGCCAACAAAGATCCGTCTAGTCAAGGCTATGGTTTTTCCAGTGGTCATGTATGGATGTGAGAGTTGGACCTGT
>NW_011495026.1:373173-373554 GCF_000754665.1 Bison bison bison | reverse complement strand
TCACTCAGACTCAAGTCCATCGCGTCAGTGACTGCCTTCCAGCCATCTCATCCTCTGTCGTCCCCTTCTCCTCCTGCCCCCAATCCCTCCCCAGCATCAGGGTCTTTTCCAATGAGTCAACTCTTCTCATGAGGTGGCCAAAGTACTGGAGTTTCAGCTTTAGCATCATTCCTTCCAAAGAAATCCCAGGGCTGATCCCCTTCAGAATGGACTGGTTGGATCTCCTTGCAGTCCAAGGGACTCTCAAGAGTCTTCTCCAGCACCACAGTTCAAAAGCATCAATTCTTCGGTGCTCAGCCTTCTTCACAGTCCAACTCTCACATCCATACATGACCACAGGAAAAACCATACATAGCCTTGACTAAACGAACCTTTGTTGGC
>NW_011495026.1:371931-373073 GCF_000754665.1 Bison bison bison | reverse complement strand
TACATTGAAAAGAATCTATTTACCATACAGTTCCACACATCATCCCCAGAATAATTAGAAAATATTGCATTTAGAGCACTTTTAATGTACAGTTTCTTTCAAGAGTAAGAGTCTAATTAGTCACTTGGTCAGTTCATAACTATGTATTAAGCATAACCTATGCTGTGCTTTTTAATCTTGAATGATAGACACAAGCACTGTTCAGAAATCCTTTTGAGTGACCCACTTCTTGAAATATGTTTGTCACAGAAAAGTCTGTTCTACTTTATTATTTTTAAAAAATATTCTATATTAATTTGGTGATCAGAATGTTAATCTGATTACTTTTTTACTTGACTATTGTTAATATTTGTTAAATGCATCATGATGACATAAAATTATTGTACCAATTTGACATAAACTTATTGACCATAATAAAGCCTGTGGGCAGGCTAAGTTGCTTCAGTCATGTTCGACTCTGGAGACCCTATGGACTGTAGCCTGCCAGGCTCCTCTGTCCGTGGGATTCTCCAGTCAAGAGTCTTTTAACCTCATAGCTGCAGTCATCATCTGCAGTGGTTTGGGAGCCCAAGAAAATAAAGTCTGTCACTGTTTTCATTGTCTCCCCATCTGTTTGCCACGAAGTGATGGGACCAAATGTCATGATCTGAGTTTTTTGAATGTTGAGTTTTAAGCCAGCTTTTTCCCTCTCCTCTTTCACTTTCATCAAGAGGACCTTTAGTTCCTCTTCACTTTCTGCCATTGATAAAATAAAATATAATGGAATCAGAAAAGAAATAGAGAGTGATTCCTTAATGGCTACATTTATCACATAGCAAGCTACAAAAATTCTAATAAATTTAATAAATGATAAATATCTAACTTGATTTAAAAACATATATAATGTATATGTTTGATTTAAAAACATATATAACATATGTTTGATTTAAAAACATATATAACTTGATTTAAAACATATATAACTTATTTAAAAACAAAAATTGTAATAAATTTAATAAACAATAAATATCTAACTTGATATAAAAACATATATAACATATATGTTTGATTTAAAAACATATATAACTTGATTTAAAAAATATAACTTTAAAAACATATATAGCTTGATTTAAAAACACATATAACTTGATTTAAAAACATAT
>NW_011495026.1:365266-371831 GCF_000754665.1 Bison bison bison | reverse complement strand
TTAAAAACATATCCATTACATATACTAACCATCATTTTTCATTTTTACTTGACAAATAACTAATAAATAAAAGTATCTATGTTTCCTTTATCTAATATAATTTGTATTAATAGTTGGTTTCTTAGTAAAAAATAATTAAATATCTTATTTTTTATTTAGGCCATATGAATCTATATTTATTTGCACTCTCTTGATAAATGGCCAAGACATTTCTTTCAATGAAGATGTTCTGAACAGAATCCCATATCATCTTCTATCACCAAAAACCATGACATTTCAGCATTGATTTCTAGTTTCAGATTTCTTGAAGTACAACTAAATAGTGAAGATATTTGTGAATCAATCTTAAGACAGAAATCCTAATGGAATTTTAATTTCATCTCTTTTTTTATCTTCTAATGTTCTTATACATTCACTTTATCAAGTTAACTTTATTGAATGTTTTCAAAGTTTTCAATTTACTTTTTGCATAGAAATAAGAACTCTTTTCTCTTTTAATTTTACATTTATGTGACAATGCATTTGTCCATTGTCTGGCTAAATTACAAACTTTGTGAGGATAAATAAAATGAGAGCTTGGTTTGGTGCTGTAAATCCAGTGACCGGTACAAAGTCTGTCATATAATTAATTCAATATATATTTATTGAATAAATAAGTATATATATGGCACAGAATTATATTGGAATAAACTCACCAAACTGTTTCTTTAGAGGAGGAAAAAAGAATATGGATTAGTAGAATAAGCATGAATTTGGAGGGAATCATGAAGTCAAATAATTCAGGGATTAAGGGTGAGGGCCTACAGTGTCACTGATTATATTTGAATTCAGACACATCAACTTAATAGCCTTGGTATCTTTGGCAAATTCCCTAAACCTTCTAATCCCAGTTTTTTAAATTGTAAAGATAGCAATACTAAACAAGTCATTAATATATCATAGCATTAAATGAATTAATTTATTTGAAGTACTAAATCTTGCCTAATGCATAATAAGTACTCAAAAAAGTATTGGTATTATTTATTTTAAAATCAACTTTTGGTTTAACTTTTTATAAGTTGATTTTAAATCATATTTTTACATTCATGAATTAATTGTATAATTTTAAAAGCAATATTTACTTTGATAGACTGCAAGTAAATATTGTTAAAAATTGGACACACTGCTACTGAATCATTTTAGATATTAATATGTTGAGTAAAATTATTTTCAAATGTTCTACTCTATGGACATTGAGTATGTCCATAGATCAATTGATATGGATATCAATTGATATGTCAATTGATATATGTGCTATATTGGTGCATTTTTAAAAGAAATTTAATGCATACACACAGAAAAGTGCAATGCTAAATATAGACATTCATTTCTTGATTATATTAGGTACACCTGTTAATCTTTCATCATATTTCTGAATACTAGTTGAAGTTTTGAAGGTAAGCTGTTTTGAAGAATGAGAAGTTAAATGTAGATAAACATAAATCCTACAAAATCTTATATAATCCTAAAGTAATTGGGAAAAGCACAGAATTTTTATTTTTATGGGTTGCACTGACTTTTTAAATCCATTTATTCAAATTTTCCAAAGGGCAGCATTTTGCAATGTAAAAATATAATTTAGAAGTAAGCAAGAAGAAATGGACATGTAACATTCATAATAAAAACTAAACTTAAATCTTAGAGTATATAGTTTTAGTGTCATTGGAAGCAAAGCTGAATGAAACAGTCTTTAATAGAATATATTTTACCAAGGTTGAATAGATGAATAGATTTATACTTAATACTTCTTCCAGTGTGAACAAGATTTATTTGCCAAGAATTGTTTTCATATTGAAAAAAAATATCTTCAACATATTACATATGTAAAATAGTGAAAGAAAAGAAGATGCTAGCTTGACAGAAAGTACTGCAGTTGCTGTATGGCTAAAGTATTGCCTTATGAAATCCTGATTAACTTAGGTCAAATTGGAGAGGTGGAAAAAAGACATACCGATGTTATTTGTGTCTTTTCTCTTGGCCTGGATCTTCTTTTTGTACAGCTCTCCAAAGAGAATCTGTCCCTTGCAACTGTCACAGTTGTGTTCCTCTTGTTTTTGTTCGATTGCTAAGTCATGTTCAACTCTTTGGAACCCCATGGACTGTAGCACGTCAGACTTCCCTGTCCTTTAATGTCTCGTGGAGTTTGATCAAATTCATATTCATTGAGTTGATGATGAATATCATCAACTAGCCATATCATCATCTGCCACTCCCTTCTCCTTTTGCCTTCAATCTTTCCCAGTATCAGGGTCTTCTGTTTTTCACTCAATTATTATTTGTGTTTTGATCATGGTGGTGTGTGTGTGGGGGGGGCTTGTGTTTTCTGAGGTTATGACTCCTTCTCGGTCTTAGCCAGGCACCGTGAACTGTGTCTTGAGATGTGGCCTTCACAGATGTTTCACACTTCCTTCAAATGCAGAGATTATTTTAGCATGTATTTCTATTTCTCCACCAGGCATAGAGGTATTTCACTATTGTTTTCCCTTGTTTTTCTCTTAAATGTAGATGGGTTTCACTGATACCCTCTAGCTCAAAGCAGAGAATTTTGTTGTTTTTCCTTGTGATTGTTACTGAAAGTGGCGAACAGGCTATTCACAGTTCAGAAGCCAATAAAGAAGCAAGGTTGGTGGGAAGGAAAGCTTGCCTTATTTTGGATGCCAGCATGTGTGTATATATATGTGTGTGTGATGTTGCATCTGTTTCTCTGGAGAACTTTGATAAAGTAGATCAAGGCTTGTGTTCTGTAAGGAAGCTAAGACGATGTATTTGGGTGGAATTTCTATGGTGGCTGCTGTTCTCCTTTCCCAGCCAGGCCAGGGCAGTGGTGACACAGAATTTCCCACAGTCCTCCCTTAAGTATCTAGTTAAGTTTTTAGAAGAACAATCTATGAGTGTGTGAGCACTAAATATCTGCAATCCTTAGTTACCCCAGTGCTAGTCTATTACTGGCCATTGGTAATTCATTTTAAATTCTACTTCCATCTTCTTATTGGTATTTATGACATTTAATATGCTTGTTTCAATTAAGATATTATTCAGTCTTGTTTCTCCACTTGAATATTTCAGATATAATGTATCTACAACAAAATTATTTTATTTTTCCTTATCTCCACAAAACTTTGCTTGACAGCTCATTCCTATCTATCAATATGTAAATGACATCACCCTGTAGCCAGAGGTCCAAAGTGAAAATATTGTATTCACACCTGATACTTCTCTTTCCCTTAATCCATCATCCAGACTCACAGAAAACCCTGTTCGTTCCTCCTGTAAGACATTAAGGAGTATATTGTTTATTTCCTTTTTGCTCCGTTTTCTATACCAGTTCTTGTTGTCCTCACCTTTCTCCTCCAAAATCCTACTTACTTTTATCTTCATCTGTTAAAATACATTCTGCTGTTCAAAACATAAATCATGTCGTTCCATACCTCTGCTCACACCTTTCAATGACCTTACACTTAGTATAAAATTTAAACTCCTCATCAGGATCAACTGGGTCCTAAATAATACCACCAATCTGATCACTTCTTAAGCCATTCCGTTGTTCATAACACACACCATAAACTCAAATCTCATGGTCTTCTGGCTTTTCTCTTTCCTAAATATATCATCATTACTTTTCCTATGGACATTTGCATTTGTGTGTTATCTTCATATATGTATTTTCTCCACATCTTTGGGACCTCAACTTATATAATTCCTTCAAAAGACCTCTCCAGATAACCCTATCAAAGAGTTATCAGAGTCACCTTTTATCTATCACATTATTTTTGTTATCTTTACAAGATGAAATCAATTTAAAACCATTTTTGAATTGCTTTTCATTGTGGTGGTGGTTGTTTTTTTACCTCTGGAATATAGGCTTCCTGGAGAAAATTATTTCATTTCTCTTGAATGACACTAGCTAATCAATAAATATGAACTAAAGGCATGGAATCAACATCTTGGGAACTAGGTATTCCTGAATATGTAACTAGAATATAAAATAAGATGCAATATTAGAGTCTTCTAGATGCCATAATAGTGGCTTCTATGAATCCAAGTTAAAATTAAAGACACTAAGGGACCACATTTTCTATAAAGAGTTGAGATCAAGAGGTAAGCAGATCCCCCAATCACCGTTTCAAACCCCTATTTATTCACACCTAACAGAAAGTGGAAAAGAATATGAGGAAAATTTAGAAGCAAAGTGAGGAGATGGAAAGAAAATTATTCAGAGGCTGGGGTACCAGAATAAAGGAGAACCTGAAATCAGACTCTCCGACTTGAAGGTTGCTCATGTAAAGGACCAATTGCATTCATGTCTGATGCCTCTCTGAGCCCAAAAGAAGCTGAGGAGAAAGGTTGTGGAAGGTAAATGTTTCAGAAGTAGGAAAGCATGCATTTGCACCTTTTGGTCTGGCATGGGTGAGTACATTTCTAGGAATGCCAAAGAGTTCTGTGGTTTTTGAGCTGTCTTAGAATTTCTCCATCCAAAAATACAAACAAAATGACTTCCCAAGAAACCTGTTGGGTGTACTTCTGCACCCAAAAGCTAAAAGAGGAAAGGAAGGGCAAAAATACATAGACTCTAAACAGATATCCCTCATTAAAACTGTACAGCAGGGGGATCCCCTCCACAAGCCTTCAAACAGTTTGAACTTGTAGTATGCAAAGTCATCTGGCCATTGCACCTTTTCTACATGACAGGCATCTGACAAGAGGCCATCCAGCATTACCTAGAAACTCACAGACTTCCTCAAGAAGTATACATGTTTACGAAGGGATACTTGTCTCTTGCTTCTTCTTTTCTTTGGCTCCCAACACACTAGAGATCTGTCAGAAAGCTCAATAGAGGAAGGAAAGACATCCACATTCTATTTCTCAAAATTTCTTTAGGGCAATGGCATTGATAGTAATAAAGGAGGGAGAGCTTTTAATCAAAAATGAGATTTAAGTTTTAATTTTCTTGAATGCTTGACATTGGCTTGAAATCATGAAATCTGCTATACAAGACAATATGAAAAGCAGAGACAGGACATTTGATAGATATTTTTAGTGATTGAGAAATGATTTATGTATGTGTATAGCACACAACATCAAACTTTCCTATCTAATGATTACATTTGATTTGTATTAAAACATATATTACACCTAATTGATGCACTCTATATCATATCTATCTGATTATTATTATTTGACTCTGATTCTGCATATTTCTTCACCCTGAAACTATGGTAACATGATTCTTACTCAGAAATACAACCACTATCTTAGCTTATGACTCAGATTCTAAGCAGAGGTTTAAAATAATGTAACCAAATAACTATTACTAGGTCATCTTTCTATGTAATAGCAAAGAATCATCACCTTATGAGTCTGAGTCTCTAATTTTTTGTTATATTATTTCCTGCATATTTCATTAAAACATCAGAATCCTTTTTCCACATCAAAACCCTACCTAGTTTTCTCTATCTACTGAACTTTTTTACAGTTATGATTCTCTTAGGAAAAACTGTTTGCTTCATTAAATAAATCAAATATCCTCTCTTCGTTCTGTTTATTAGTCAGTGCTTAGAATAAGCACATCCCACTTCTTTAGTTGGCTCTGAGGGCTAACTTTTTATTCCATACCTTTTCTAGACTTACTTTGGAATGCTATTTAGGTGCTACACTCTAAATGACACTTCTGCTAATATTTTTCATTTATTTACATAATAGATGTCTTAGTTATTTTGAAATTGTTTTTCCTATATAATCTAAGTGATTCTAAATGTGACCTATCTTCATAGATATTATAATAAATTTATAGCAGATATTATTATAGTGTCATTATAACAAAAGGGGTTTCCCTGGTGGCTCAGATGGTAAAGAATCGACATGTGTTGAGGGAGGCCTGAGTGTGATCCCTTGGTTGGGAAGATTCACTGGAGAAGGGAATGGCTACCTACTCCAGTATTCTAGCTGAAGAATCCCATGGACAGAGGAGCCTGGTGGGCTCCAGTCCATGGTATCACAGTCAGACACATTGAGCAATTAACAGTTTCACTTTTCATTATAACCAGAATCAATATTTTGCAACATTCTCACAGATGAAAGTTAAGCATATTGTCCTAATTTTCAGTTCACTTCAGTTCAGTGGCTCAGTCGTGTCCAGCTCTTTGCGACCCCATGAATCACAGCATGCCAGGCCTCCCTGTCCATCACCATCTCCCGGAGCTCACTCAGACTCAAGTCCATCGCGTCAGTGATGCCTTCCAGCCATCTCATCCTCTGTCGTCCCCTTCTCCTCCTGCCCCCAATCCCTCCCAGCATCAGGGTCTTTTCCAATGAGTCAACTCTTCGCATGAGGTGGCCAAAGTACTGGAGTTTCAGCTTTAGCATCATTCCTTCCAAAGAAATCCCAGGGCTGATCCCCTTCAGAATGGACTGGTTGGATCTCCTTGCAGTCCAAGGGACTCTCAAGAGTCTTATCCAGCACCACAGTTCAAAAGCATCAATTCTTCAGTGCTCAGCTTTCTTCACAGTCCAACTCTCACATCCATAC
>NW_011495026.1:363209-365166 GCF_000754665.1 Bison bison bison | reverse complement strand
CATCCATACATGACCACAGGAAAAACCATACATAGCCTTGACTAAACGAACCTTTGTTGGCAAAGTAATGTCTCTGCTTTTGAATATGCTGTCTAGGTTGGTCATAACTTTCCTTCTGAGGAGTAAGCATCCTAATTTTACTAGTGTGTTATTCTATCTATAGCTTTGACTTATGAAGGAACAACAAATACGACAATCAAGAACACTAACTGATCTAAACAGCATGTTAAATAAACACCTGCTTTTTCAATTGATACATTTACAGAGAAATATTTGAAAAAATAAATCCTATTATTAGTCTCATTTAAATTAGATATTTATAAAGCACTTATTGTAATCTATTGTGTTAAGTATCAGCAGAATATGGCTAAAATTGCAGTTTAAAGCTATGAGTATTTTTACTATGAAATGAATCACAAAGTAATAATTTTCATTCTCCTTTAAAAGACAAAAGTTTTATGATAACTTAATTAGAGATCACTATGTAATGAGCCACTGATCATAACAACTACCCATTCACTGCTATGGAAAGTTTGACAGTGCAAAAGCCAACTGCTGTTAAAATTTAGTACATGATTTTATAGTACTATCAACAATTTTGTATATTATAAAATGCAAAATAAAATTTTAAGGGGTTTGTTATTTCTCCACAGAAGTTGGAAAAATTAAAATAAAATTATCAAGACAAAAAAAAGAAGCAAAAATTCATCAAAAAATAAATTAGATGATACATATGTTATTGAATATTTAGTTTTGGGGAAAAAAGATGAAATGCTAGATAGAGTGGAAGAAAATAGAAAAACCTGTAACTAAGATTTTTATCAGTTTGTTACAGATAATTTTTATTTCTGTGTCAACCATAATGGATGAACTTCAAAAAAAATTGGAAAATGTTCAAGAAATACTAATGAATCTATCAAAATGAAACTGAAACCTGATTTACACCATTTTCTTATAGCTTTAGCATTTAGGTTGAGCTTGAGTAGACATAGTGTCATTGAGAATAGCTCTCTGAAAATGCACTTGGAATCTCCAGAGAGCTTGTAAATTCAGTTCCAAAATAACTGACTCACAAGGCTGGTGATTGATGCTAGGGGGCTGGGCTTAGCTGGGACTGTCAACCGGATCACTCACACAGTGGGTTTGTGCTCCTCCACAGCTTGGTGGCGTGGTATTGCCACCTCACAGCAAGGATTTCAAGGGGGAAAAAAAAAAAAAGCAGGTAGTCAGGGTCTAATAAGCAGTAGATCCATAACTGGCACATAAGAAAAGTGATGCTTTCCTTGTATTCTATTGGTTAAAATAGTCAAAGACCCACTCGTCATCAACATAGGAAGCAAGATAAACCCTTTCATGATGGAGAGATATAAACTCTTGAGAATACTAGCATAGAAAGTGTGATCATCTTTGTTTCTCCTTACCTACTATGTGTCCATTTATGATATCAAGTTACATGTCAACATTTTTTATTATTACATTAATCAATATTGTCTTTAAATATTCACCAAAAAAGAATATTTTTATTATAAATGATTTGTAATTTTTTTAAGTGCAATAAAAGTTAGCTTCAGCAACCATACAAAAATTTTTAAAGTTTAAAGTTACTGATGAACATACTAATTGATAGGTATTGATGGAACATTAATGTATAAGAAGATTAAAAACTTTGGGTTTATTTTCCCCTAAAATCTAGAATAATTTTCTCTGAAGCACTGCAATGTATCTTATGCAGTGATTTACTGGATACATTTTCATCTTTTTCAGAATATATTTATCTTTCCCAATAACGGTTGGAAGAAGATAATGTAAATTCTTAAATTAGCATTGCTTAAAACCACTAATCTCTATAATCTTGTTTATAGTATAAAAATATAGCAATCATTTATATGAAAAAGTGAGAAATAGATCAAGCAATCATAAAATAGAATTTTCATTAATGTATAACATACATGGATTT
>NW_011495026.1:362417-363109 GCF_000754665.1 Bison bison bison | reverse complement strand
ATTACAAATTATTTTCTAGTGAATTTGAGCCCTTAAAGTTTAAAATAGTAATTTTCCCTTATTGTATATTCAGTAATTAAATGTGTATAATATATAATGAGTTAGTGGTTATGTTTATTTTTATCGAGCAGTAAATAGTATACAAACTTAATTTTTTCTTTTTAAGCAGAATTTTTTTTTATAATTCACATAAATGTAACTCAGGGTTTATATAAACCCTTCTATCTGTTTTGTCAGACTAAAATTTTCAATTCATGTTCTGTGATTCTTTGAAGAAAAATGAAGCAATGCTGCTTATGAACAATATATTCTTAATGCTAGATGAATTATAGGAGTTGATGGGCATGGATGTCAACTCCTCCATAAACAACAAAATTGCACAAAAATAAAAAGACTGAAAACCACATTATCAGCCTCTTGGATTCCCTTGGTAGAGAAACCCATTCCCTTCCCCGCCCCCATTTCTATATTATTAGTTGTTTTTCATTTTGTCCAACATTTTCATTTTGAGGAGTAAATGATCTATCAAATATCAAGTTACTACTGTAATTCTACTTAATTCCTTTTACTCAAGAAACCCTGTGTACGAGACAGCAAAAGTGACGCTGATGTATGGAACAGTCTTATGGACTCTGTGGGAGAGGGAGAGGGTGGGAAGATTTGGGAGAATGGCATTGAAACATGTAAAATAT
>NW_011495026.1:362005-362317 GCF_000754665.1 Bison bison bison | reverse complement strand
GGAAGGTAAACTTCCAAACTCATTCTATGAGGCCACCATCACCCTAATACCAAAACCTGACAAAGATGCCACAAAAAAAGAAAACTACAGGCCAATATCACTGATGAACATAGATGCAAAAATCCTTAACAAAATTCTAGCAATCAGAATCCAACAACACATTAAAAAGATCATACACCATGTTCAAGTGGGCTTTATCCCAGGGATGCAAGGATTCTTCAATATCCGCAAATCAATCAATATAATACACCACATTAACAAATTGAAAATAAAAACCATATGATTATCTCAATAGATGCAGAGAAAGCCTTT
>NW_011495026.1:358916-361905 GCF_000754665.1 Bison bison bison | reverse complement strand
AAAAAAAAAAAAAGAAACTGAGATGAATTAGAATAAAACAATCTCATGGACAACCAAAATTATATTTCTAAATTCATTTTGAAATGTATTTCTTATTATAAATATCAACTGGATAGAAGATGAAAGGAAAATCAATTTAGTAGAAATAAAGAAAAAGTAATTTTAAGTTGACACTTCTTTATTGGTGATAAATTTCTCTTGAAGTATGTTACATGAGCATGACACTCACGTGATGACATTTAGGCTTTTTAGCAAATGAATCATCCCTTTCACAAGTGTCCGACAGATGGCATGGAGACAGATATGATTTAAAACTTAAGAAAAAATGGTACAGATACAAATGTATATCTTATTTGTGATATATTCTGAAATCCTGTTAGTAAAAGCAATCTGGTAGTACCCATGAATACATTCTAAAGAAGCAAGTCTCAGAAAGTCTGATGCCAGAATATGCTTACTGTGAGCCTCCACTTTTCCTTCTGTCAAGTAATTGGCAAGCTAAAGTCTGAACAGTATCCAATTAATTATAAGCCAGCAAAGTCAGCTTGAATATGAATTTAGCACCATTAATTTAGTGTTAAATCACAAATATTTATACTGTGCAACTGAACTTACAATCAAATAATTTATCACTTCTTATGAAAAATGTGGAATTATTTTCATGGCAAAATATTTCTTTTCTAATGTAGGGAAGTACAAGATACACAAATTATAAACAAATGTCAAGTTGAAATTTAAATGGAACTCTAAAATAAGTTGCTAAATGCTAAATCACTTCAGTGGTATCTGACTCTTTGTGACCTACGGACTTAGCCTGCCAGGTGCCTCTGTTGGTGGGACTTTCCAGACAAAATACTGGAGTGGGTTGTCATGCCCTCCTCCAGGGGGTCTTCCAGACCCATGAATCAAACCCATTTGAACTCAGGTCTCCTTTGCCTCCTGCATTGGCAGGCAGGTTCTTTACCACTAGGGCCACCTGGGAAGCCCTAAAATAGGTTAGGGTTATTTATGTTAATTTCTAAAGATTGATCTTCTTTATTTAAGTGAACACTGTTTACAAGAAATTATTTGAGTAAATATGTCTTACCTGTGGCCATTATTGTTTTGTGTTCATAAGGGTACATAAAAACTCACTGTGATAATTTGGCACCCCAACCTCTGAATCACTTTCAGTGTTATGAGAAAACATTTTTCCTAACAATGGTTCAAAATATTATCCAGGCATTCAATTTTTTTTTAAGGCTCAACATAAAGAGTGTAAAGAGAGTATTAGGTAGAAAAATATGAGTAAATTTAATATTTTTCTGTTAGTCTTATCTTAGTGGCAGAACCTAACTATTCACCTTAATTATTTTACTTTGTTTCCACAAATGAGAGTAAAAACTATGCTGATTTTGAATCCCAAACACAATGTGTTCAACTGATAATCATTAACATGTTTCATCATTCAACATACCAATGCCTTTCCTTTGGGCATAGATAACTACCAAATAAAAAGCACAAAATATATTTTATTCTTATTCTTTGGCACAGATTATTGTCTTTGGTTCCTCATTACAGTAATTTCAGAACATAATGATCTTTGAACACTCCTTCCTATTGCAAATCTGAATAAGAGAGGATCAAACTGCATTAATTCTTTAGAGTCCTCTTGGTATAATTTAGTGAACCTATGAGACTTCTTAAACTTGTTTAGATTATGCTTAGCATTTCTATTTGAATCCAGAAATCCTTTAAATCCCATGACCTTTTCAGGAAGCTCATAGGCAGTCTTTCTGAAGTGATTTCTCCCTTTTCTGATACCTTTTAGCATTATTCTTGGTATTATTTGGGGGGAAACATACTATGTGTAGCATAAAGATATGATTCATCTATATATAATTTATAAAGTTTTAAATATCAGAAGTATAATTTTAGTTTTTGTTTTTTTTTTCCTCACCAGCTTAGATCCAGTCCAATCATGGGAAATAGATGGGGAAAATGTGGACAGTGAGAGACTTTATTTTCTTGGGCCCCAAAATCACTTCAGATGGTGACTGCAGCCATGAAATTAAAACTTGCTCCTTGGAAGAAAAGCTATGACCAAACTAGACAGCATATTAAAAAGCAGAGACATTACTTTGCCAACAAAGGCCCGTCTAGTCAACGGTATGGTTTTTCCAGTAGTCATGTATGGATGTGAGAGTTGGGCTATAAAGAAAACTGAGTGCTAAATAATTGATGCTTTTGAACTGTGGTTTTGGAGAAGACTCTTGAGAGTCCCTTGGACTGCAAGGAGATTCAACCAGTCCATCCTAAAGGAAATCAGTCCTGAATATTCATTGGAAGGACTGATACTGAAGCTGAAACTCCATTATTTGGCCACCTGATGTGAAGAACTGACTCACTGAAAAAGACCCTGATGTTGGGAAGGATTGAAGGCAGGAGGAGAAGGGGATGGCAGAGGATGAGATGGTTGGATGGCATTACGGACTCGATAGACACGAGTTTGAGCAAGCTCTGGGAGTTGGCGATGGACAGGGAAGCCTGGTGTGCTGCAGTCCCTGGGATCGCAAAGCATCAGACATGACTGAGCAACTGAACTGAACTGAGCTTAGAACCATATCTCATATTTGGTTACCAGAAGATAGGTTGCAAATAATTTTTTTGTTTTGTCTCATTTCAAAGTTATGGTTTACTGTGATTCATACCTATCAGAACTTTGACATAGTGGTCCCCAAAAGGTCAAGAACATTCTACTACTACTACTACTACTACTACTAAGTCGCTTCAGTTGTGTCCGACTCTGTGCGACCCCACAGATGGCAGCCCATCAGGCTCCACCATCCTTGGGATTCTCCAGGCAAGAACACTGGAGTGGGTTGCCATTTCCTCCTCCAATGCATGAAAGTGAAAAGTGAAAGTGAAGTCGCTCAGTCATGTCTGACTCTTAGTGATCCCATGGACTGCAGCCCACCAGGCTCCTCTGTCCATGGGATTCTCCAGGCAA
>NW_011495026.1:357514-358613 GCF_000754665.1 Bison bison bison | reverse complement strand
AATAATTTCACAATTTGTATGGAAATACAAAAAACCTCGAATAGCCAAAGCGATCTTGAGAAAGAAGAATGGAACTGGAGGAATCAACCTACCTGACTTCATTCTGTATATTTTAAAAAGCTTAGAGAGAATAAGATAAGCTGCAGGACTATCCTAAAACATGGGAGAAATCACCTGGAATGGTAGAGCCTTATTTTTCATTTAAAATAAAATTTTCATTTAGGAGAGATCAGACTCCTTAGATATGGGGCATAACTAAAAGTATGAAAGTTTGTTCTATCAGGACTTACTGTTAGGTTTCACCATTCATGGATTTTAAAACACATGAGGGCACTCACTGTATGACAAATTTAGAAGAAACTTGTTTTGGCAATGGTATGCTAGGGCCTGTTGGTGATATAGAAGAAGGATATGAGAGTAGGTAGACTGAGTTTATTTTATTTTATTTTACTAAACTCTTGTTTCATAAAACAAGAGTTTTATTTAAAAAGCATAAACATGGGCCAGTATTACAGATACAGACCAGTAAAACAGTAAACATGGGAATTTCATAGGTACCTTAGAGAGTTTGGTAGCTAATGTGTAGAAAGAATGAGAAGCAGATGATAATTTCGAAGTAGAAGATAATTCTCACTAGAATAATTTAATATTATTGGTGGCATTAAAGTAATAGAAGCCATAAAAAAAAGAAGAGTTAGATTGTAGATATGTAGAGCTATAGCAAAAACAGCTTTACTTAAAAACTCAAATTAGACTATTAATGTGGATCTTATTAAAAACATAATATAATATTAAAATGTTATAACACTAATAATACATTTTTGAAAACATCATTGTCCACATAGTTTATGTACATAGGTCTACCTCAGGCCAGAATGCCGAGAAATGCTCACAAGGTAAATGACCTTTCAGCAGTTGTTTAGTAGAGGTTGTGTAATGCAGATCTAAATTAGAACAAGAGAGAAAGTGAAAATGAAACTGTTAGTTGCTCAGTCGTGTCCAGACTGTTTGTGACCCAAGGACTGTAGCCCTACAGGCTCCCCTCGCCATGCCACTCTCCAGGCAAGAATACTGGAGTGGGTTGCCATTTTCTCCTCTA
>NW_011495026.1:356947-357414 GCF_000754665.1 Bison bison bison | reverse complement strand
AAATGGTACCTCATAGTGGTTTTGATTTGCATTTCTCTGATAATGAGTGATGTTGAGCATCTTTTCATGTGTTTGTTAGCCATCTGTATGTCTTCTTTGGAGAAATGTCTGTTTAGTTCTTTGGCCCATTTTTTGGATTGGGTCGTTTATTTTTCTGGAGTTGAGCTGTAGGAGTTGCTTGTATATTTTTGAGATTAGTTGTTTGTCGGTTGCTTCATTTGCTATTATTTTCTCCCATTCTGAAGGCTGTCTTTTCCCCTTGCTAATAGTTTCCTTTGATGTGCAGAAGCTTTTAAGGTTAATTAGGTCCCATTTGTTTATTTTTGCTTTTATTTCCAATATTCTGGGAGGTGGGTCATAGAGGATCCTGCTGTGATGTATGTCGGAGAGTGTTTTGCCGATGTTCTCCTCTAGGAGTTTTATAGTTTCTGGTCTTACGTTTAGATCTTTAAATCCATTTTGAGTTT
>NW_011495026.1:348451-356847 GCF_000754665.1 Bison bison bison | reverse complement strand
ATTTACTTCTCATCCGAGCCACTAGGAAGCGAGAACAAGAGAAGAGAGATATTATTACTTTGCTTCTTAGTAAAAGCTAAAAATGAAAAATTTAACCATTCAGATCAAAGAAAATGAAATAAACTAAGTGATTTTATTTATAGCTTGGCCATGTTGCAAAGATTTAGAATTTTAAGTTGTTATATGATTTTTTCATAATAGCATCTCAGATAGCATTTGGGATTGAGTATTTGGGCTCTCAAAACCCCAATCTGGCTTCACCACCGACATATTCTCTCTGGTAAATAAAGAGATAACATGTAATAGTATTAGATAAGCTTTATACATTTTAGAAGTTTGGTAATATTCAATAAATTTTAATTTCATTTTCATTACCAGTCACATTTTATGTGATAAAGACTTAAGCAACTTTTCCAGAAGTCAACATTCTGCTTTAATAGGTTAATTCTAGGTGAATGTGTATCCATTGTGCTCAGTTGCTCAGTCACATCTGACTCTTTAAAACCCCATGGACTGTCGCCTGCCAGTCTCCACTGCCATGGGATTTCCCAGACAAGAATACTCAAGTGGGTTGCCATTTTATCTTCCAGGGAATCTTCACAACCCAGGGTTTAAAGCCGTGTCTCCAGTATTGCAGGCAGACTCTTTACCACTGTACCACTTGGTTCTTTCAAAAAAGAGGGACACACACCTCCTGGGCTATATAGTTCTAAGAAAATGAGAATATTATATAGTACAGGAATCAATGTTATGTGTTACATAAAATATACATTCAATAATAATTATAGCTATACCTCTAAAAATATCTTACAGGTATTGGACAATTTTCAATCATAGAAAATATGCTAAATACTTTAATTGTGTAAACCCAACTTTTATTTCTCTTTTCTACCTTAAAATGTAGATGATGGCGTTAGCCCCTTTAAAAACATAAGCACAGGAAGGGAAGTAATTTGCTTGAGGAAATACTAGAAAAGTTACAGAGCCAGACATGAACTTAATAAGTACTCTGACTTCATTGCTGTCATTCTTAACCACTATATCATGGCCTCTTTGCATCCAATTATGGTAACTATATGAATAACAGAATCACTTACTTATTTGTTCAGTGTACAAAGAGGTTTAGATAAAATTTTCTAGGGAAGAGTGAAAGCAAACCAGTAAAAAAGAAATAAAATGTTTACCTACTTCATATTCATTCTTGACTTAAATGGAAAACTTGTGCGATTGAAAAGCAGCAAAATGGAAAATGATACTTCTATTCTAATTAAAAAGCAGCCTACAATGAAAGGCTAATATAGGCTTTTAGGTGATTAGTGAGAAGCAAATAAAGAGTATATGTAATGCAATCAGTTAACATATAGTAAGTGATTATAGAGAGCAAGTGATTTTTGGAATGTTTTCTGAAAAGAACTAAAAATACATAGTGCAAGTGAGTGGAAAGAAATAGAGGGGGATTCATAAGAAAAAAAAGTTGACGCTATAAGCAGCAACATGTGAGCTACTAAGGACGGAACCTTGGAAAATTCTCACCAGTGTTTTATTTTTAAGAGATACAACAATCCGATATTATACAATGAATGAAGAAAAGTCTTAGGAATTAGTCATTCAAACAGGAAAAAAATATTTTTGTATATAGTGTCTACAGATAAATATAAAACTAGTTCAGGTTGGAGAGTTGTAAAAGAAAGAGCTCTATTGGTAAAAAGAAAAGATGGACATAGGAACCTAGGAGAAATAAAGCTTGTCAAAAGACTCTCAGCTGTGTAAGATAGAAAGTAAAATGACCTTAAAATGAATGTGAATGCCATCTGCACGTATCTATAAATATCCCTAAGTGTCTTGCTCATGAGTCTTTTAATTGACATGATAGAGTTTTAGGTGCATAATAATGTGGATTGGTTTACCTGCCATATGCAGCTCAAGAAATCAAATGTAAAAATTGAAGATTTTATTTCAAAGCATCCTCAAACATTTCATCGGGAAATTGTTTAAAGTGGACCCACAATGTTCATGGCAGAACACATTAATTTGCTTGCTTTTGCCAATGATCTGATAAAAATAGACAGCATTATTTGCTCTAGTGAGAATATTTTCATCTCGTTAATGGATATTCCCATGTGATGATATTACATAAAAATAGTCTGTTTATCTACACTTTAGAGTATATGTAGCTATTTTTTTAAACTAATAGATTTTGCTTTTTAGAGTAGTTTTACATTTACAGAAAAATCGAGCAAAATGTGTTCAGTTCAGTCGCTCCGTCATGTCCAACTCTTTGCGACGCCATGAACTGCAGCATGCCAGGCCTCCCTGTCCATCACCAACTCCCGGAGTTCACTCAGACTCATGTCCATTGAGTCAGTGATGCTATCTAACCGTCTCATCCTCTGTCGTCCCCTTCTACTGCCTTCAATCTTTCCCAACATCAGGGTCTTTTCAAATGAGTCAGCCCTTCATATCAGGTGGCCAATATATTGGAGTTTCAGCTTCAACTTCAGTCCTTCCAATGAACACCCAGGACTGATCTTTAGGATGGACTGGTTGGATCTCCTTGCGGTCCAAGGAACTCTCAAGAGTCTTCTACAGCACCACAATTCAAAAGCATCAATTCTTTGGCACTCAGCTCTCTTTATAGTCCAACTCTCACATCCATACATGACCACTGGAAAAACCATACCCTTGACTAGACGGACCTTTGTTGGCAAAGTAATGTCTCTGCTTTTTAACGTGCTGTCTAGGTTGGTTATAACTTTCCTTCCAAGGAGTAAGCATCTTTTAATTTCATGGCTGCAATCACCATCTGCAGTGATTTTGCAGCCCAGAAAAATTAAGTCAGCCACTGTTTCCACTGTTTCCCCATCTATTTGCCTTGAAGTGATGGGACCGGATGCCATGATCTTAGTTTTCTGAATGTTGAGCTTTAAGCCAACTTTTTCACTCTCCTCTTTCACTTTCATCAAGGGGCTTTTTAGTTCTTCTTCACTTTCTGCCATAAGGGTGGTGCCATCTTTATATCTGAAGTTATTGATGTTTCTCCCAGCAATCTTGATTCTAGCTTGTGCTTCATCCAGCCCAGCGTTTCTCATGATGTACCCTGCATAGAAGTTAAATAAACAGGGTGACAATATACAGTCTTGATGTACTCCTTTCCTATTTGGAACCAGTCTGTTGTTCCATGTCCAGTTCTAACTGTTGCTTCCTGACCTGCCTACAGGTTTCTCAAGAGGCAGGTCAGGTGGTCTGGTATTCCTATCTCTTAAAGAATTTTCCACAGTTTATTGTGATCCACACAGTCAAAGGCTTTGGCATAGACAATAAAGCAGAAATAGATGTTTTTCTGGAACTCTCTTGCTTTTGATGATCCAGCGAATGTTGACAATTTGATCTCCGGTTCCTGAAGCCACAATCACAGACAACTAGCCAATCTGATCACAGCAAACACAGTTTGTCTAACTCAGTGAAACTAAGCCATCCCATGTGGGGCCACCCAAGATGGATGGGTCATGGTGGAGAGTTCTGACAGTATGTGGTCCACTGGAGAAGGGAATGGCAAACCACTTCAGTATTCTTGCCTTGAGAACCCCATGAACAGTATGAATGGTATGAAAAGGCAAGACTTGTAAAGCTCCTGTATATTCCCTTCCCATCTCTCCCAATTTCTCCTATTATTAGCATCTTACATTAGTGTTGTACATTTGTCACAAGTGATGAACCAATATTGATGAGATAATGTTGACACATTATTACTAACGTTGATAGTTTGCATTAGAATTCACTCTGTACGTACAGTTCTATGGGTTTGACAGATACTTGATGGCATGTATGCACCATTATGGTGCACATAATTGAAACTACACAGAGTAGTTTCAATGCCCTAAAAGTCCCCTCTCCCATCTATTTATCCTTCCCTTCCTTGTCCCAGAACCTCTTGGAGTCACTGACCTTTTACTATTTCTAATAGTTTTGCCTTTTCTATAATGTCATATAGATTGCATAATACAGTATATAGCCTTTTCAGATTGGTTTCTCTCACCTAGAAATTTAAGGTTTCTGGTGACATTCCATGGCTCCATCATGTCTTTACATGGCCTGATAGTTCATATATTTCTTTTTTTTGAAGCAAAAATTTTAATAATAGAGACATTCATTCATCACAGTGACTTCTGCTTAGAGAAGAAATCAAACACTTTTTTTTTCTCCTAAAGAAACTAAAAGGAAACTATAGCTAGGTTTTCTATTTGAAAGATAAACTGTACTATCCCATGCTCTTTTGAGCAACTTATTCATATCGAGGGAAGTGGGATTACTAAGCACTTCAATATGACAACATTAAATTGTCTTATTAGACATTGAATTTTGTTAAATAAACAATGTGAGAGATTGCTTTTTATCATGTTATTGTTATATCTTAACTTATATGAAGTAATATTCATTGTCTGATGGTGTACAGATCTGTGTATCTTCCTTGAGACATGTAACTCTCATTTGTTTTCATTTCTATATAGTGCTCCATTTTATTTATAAAAGTGTAAATCCATCCTTTTAAATTAAATTTTTCCTTGTTTACTGTTAAAAAAAGTTTCAATGAACACATATATACATTTTTTCTTGAGAGAATATGAACATATCCCTTGAAGAACAATTGATTTACCAAACATCTTGATGTATTTTTCAACTGCTGCTGCTGTTGCTAAGTCGCTTCAGTCGTGTCCAACTCTCAGCGACCCCATGGACTGCAGCCCACCAGGCTCCTCAGTCCATGGGATTTTCCAGGCAAGAGTACTGGAGTGGGGTGCCATTGCCTTCTGGAAGTGTACTATTATATTTCATGACTGCAATTTATGTTTACCTGATCTTTATTTATACTGATAATTTGGATTGCCTCTTTTAGCAATTTTGGGCTCTTATGGGAATTTTAATATGCATTTTTTGTAATGGTTCTTTGTTGTTTTGTGATAATAGACAAGTATCCATCAGATTAAAGAATTTTCTTCTATTTCTAGTTTGCTAAAAATCTTTCATAAATAAATGGAATTTCTTCATGAGAACTGTTTTGCAATGTGTATAAGACTTAGAGATGATCATCTGGGAGATTAGCTGAATTTTTTGTTTCGCACTTTTCTTGCCTGGTTTTGATCTCATAGTTAAATAGTATCAGGGAAAAAAAAAAAAAAAAAAAAACTATTGAAGAGAATTTTGTCTGTTTCTTCTCCCAGATTATTTGCTTTTTAAATAGTAACTCCTTGAATTTTTTGAAATCTGTTTTGTTAAATATTTTGGCCTGTCATTTGCCAGTGTGTGTGTGTGAGTTTCAAAGATTCATTTAGTTACATTAATAGTTATATTACTACTTTACTCTTCTACTTTGTCTTTCACCTAGGTAAAAAACATTCTTTGAAAATGTAAGTTTTATGTAAGTTTCTAATTTATTTCCAAATACTGTATATAGTCTTATATTTATTTTAAAGTTCTTTCTGATTCATATGAAATTCATTTTTATTTTGGAAATTATTTGTGTCTTTTCTTTACTTCTAGTCTATGTTTAGTCTTTGCATAGATAAGCTGTCATTATGTTCTTTCTCTAAATAGTATCATTATAATTATTATTGTTTTCATTTTTATTATTTTCTTTCACAATTATTTTTCATCACTGTCCCTATGATCCTTCAAACTAACTCAAATTAAAATGCTTTGAGCTCTGAGATTTTTTCAACATGTTTTTTTCCCTAGTATTTGAATTTTATCTTATTTTTATGCCCATTAAAAGAGACTTTTCAAACAGTTTGTACAGTCACACTGAATTGAAGATTAAGGGTTTTTGTGTCTTATACTTTGGAGATGCAATTTTATTTTTTCCAACTAATATTATTGCCTTTGCAAATTATTAACTAGTATAAGTTTCATTTTTCTTGTACCTTTCTCATGTTTCTTCTCTGGGTACATGTGAGAATTTTTTTCCTTGCAGTTCAGTTCAGTCATTCTGTCATATCTAACTTTTTGCGACATCATGGACTGCAGCACACTAGACTTCCCTATCACCAACTCCCAGAGTTTGCTCCAGCTCACATCCATCAAGTCGGTGATGCCATCCAACCATTTCATCCTCTGTCATCCTCTTCTCCTGCCTTCAATCTTTCCCAGCATCAGGGTCTTTTCCAATGAGTCAGTTCTTCACATCACTTGAAAAAATATTGGAGCTCCAGCTTTAGCATCCATCCTTCCAATGAATATTCAGGACTGATTTCCTTTAGGATGGACTGGGTGGATCTCCTTGCAGTCCAAGGGACTCTCAAGAGTCTTCTCCAACACCACAGTTCGAAAGCATCAGTTCTTCCATGCTCAGCTTTCTTTATAGTCCAATTCTCAATCCATACATGACTACTGGGAAAACCATAGCTTTGACTAAGCAGAACTTTATCAATAACGTAATGTCTCTGCTTTCTAATATGCTGTCTAGATTGGTCACAGCTTTTCTTCCAAGGAGCAAGCATCTTTTAATTTCATGGCTGCAGTCACTGCAGTGATTTTGGAGCCCAAGAAAATAATAGTCTGTCACTGTTTCAACTGTTTCCCCATCTATTTGCCATGAAGTGATGGGACTGGATGCGATCATCTTCATTTTTTGAATGTTGCATTTTAAGCCAGCTTTTTCACTCTCCTCTTTCACTTTCATCATGAGGCTCTTTAGTTCTTTGCTTTCTCCCATAGGGTGGTATCATCTGTGTATCTGAGGTTATTGGTATTTCTCCCAGCAATCTTGATTACAGCTCTTCTGCCTTTGTTGTTCCATAATTTTGTAATATTATAGTGAGGTACCATCTATTTTTATTTATACTGTATGATTGCAATACAGTGTTTTGTTTGCTTTAATGCTATCTTAAGTATTAATTTTAAGGTCCTGGCCTGAGGCCAGTCCATGCCCTTGAGCAGTTTATTTAATCTATACTTTAACCTCCTCCATTACTGCAGTTTCATACTCTGGCCAGGATACCACTGCCGTAATCAGCAGAAGGGTCAAATACGGGACAACAGGAGACAAGCCCTGTGCCCCAGGGACCAATAAACTTATTTAAATTAGCCAATTATACAAGTTCTTACCCTGTTTTGATCCTTCCTGCATTTAGAAACCACAAGGAAGGAAGGTTGTTCACAGTTTCTTTCTCTCTCTCTGCTTTGTAGACAATCCCAGTCCTTTCTCTAACTGGGCCCATTTATGTGCTCTGTTCTCCATAGGAAACTCTGAGCAACAAAATTGTACAACTTGTTCTGGTTTCCATTTTTGACCTGTGTCTGCTCTACCAAGGTATTGTGGTTAAAACAGTGCTCACATAATGATATTAGTAATTGTTATATATGGAGAATTAACTCCAGAAAGAATGAAGAGATGGAGCCAAAGCAAAAACAATACCCAGGTGTGGATGTGACTGGTGATAGAAACAAGGTTTGATGCTGTAAGAGCAATATTGCATAGGAACCTGGAATGTCAGGTCCATGAATCAAGGCAAATTGGAAGTGGCCAAACAAGAGATGGCAAGACTGAATGTCAGCATTCCAGCAATCAACAAACTAAAATAGACTGGAATGGGTGAATTTAACTCAGATGACCATTATATCTACTACTGTGGGCAGGAATCCCTCAGAAGAAATGGAGTAGTCATCATGGTCAAAAAAAGAGTCCAAAATGCAGTACTTGGATGCAATCTCAAAAATGACAGAATGAATTCTGTCCATTTCCAAGGCAAACCATTCAGTATCACAGTAATCCAGGCCTATGCCCCAATCAGTAACACTGAAGAAGCTGAAGTTGAATGGTTCTATGAAGACCTACAAGACCTTTTAGAACTAACACCCAAAAAAGATGTCCTTTTCATTATAGGGGACTGGAATGCAAAAGTAGGAAGTCAAGAAACACCTGGAATAACAGGCAAATCTGCCTTGGAATACAGAATGAAGCAGGGCAAAGGCTAACGGAGTTTTGCCAAGAGAATGCACTGGTCATAGCAAACACCCTCTTCCAACAACACAAGAGAAGACTCTACACATGGACATCACCAGATGGTCAACACTGAAATCAGATTGATTATATCCTTGAAGGCAAAGATGGAGAAGCTCTATACAGTAGGCAAAAAAAAAAAAAAAAGACCAGGAGCTAACTGTGGCTCACATCATAAACTCCTTATTGCCAAATTCAGACTGAAATTGAAGAAAGTAGGGAAAATGACTAGACCATTCAGGTATGACCTAAATCAAATTCCTTACAATTATACAGTGGAACTGGGAAATAGAATTCAGGGACTGGATCTGATAGACAGAGTGCCTAATGAACTATGGACCGAGGTCCGTGACATTGTACAGGAGACAGGGATCAAGACCATCGCCATGGAAAAGAAATG
>NW_011495026.1:347131-347588 GCF_000754665.1 Bison bison bison | reverse complement strand
TATGCACGTCAGGAAGCAACAGTTAGAACTTGACATGGAACAACAGACTGGTTCCAAATAGGAAAAGGAGTACGTCAAGGCTGTATGTTGTCACCCTGCTTATTTAACTTATATGCAGAGTACGTCATGAGAAACTCTGGGCTGGAAGAAGCACAAACTGGAATCAAGGTTGTGAGAGAAATATCAATAACCTCATATATGCAGATGACACCACACTTATGGCAGAAAGTGAAGAGGAACTAAAAAGCCTCTTGAAGAAAGTGAAAGAGGAGAGTGAAAAAGTTGGCTTAAGGCTCAATTTTCAGAAAATGAAGATCATGGCATCTGGTCCATCACTTCGTGGGACATAGATGGGAAAACAATGGAAACAATGGCTGACTTAATTTTTCTGGGCTCCAAAATCACTGCAGATGGTGATTGCAGCCATGAAATTAAAAGACGCTTACTCCTTGGAAGG
>NW_011495026.1:288015-347031 GCF_000754665.1 Bison bison bison | reverse complement strand
GATAGCACATTAAAAAGCAGAGACATTACTTTGCCAACAAAGGTCCGTCTAGTCAAGGCTATGGTTTTTTCTGTGGTCATGAATGGATGTGAGATTTGGACTGTGAAGAAAGCTGAGCACCAAAGAATTGATGCTTTTGAACTGTGGTGTTGGAGAAGACTCTTGAGAGTCCCTTGGACTGCAAGGAGATCTAACCAATCCATTCTAAAAGAGATCAGTCTTTGGTGTTCATTGGAAGGACTGATGATAAAGCTGAAACTCCAATACTTTGGCCACCTCATGCGAAGAGTTGACTCATTGGAAAAGACTCTGATGCTGGGAGGTATTGGGGGCAGGAGGAGAAGGGGACGACAGAGGATGAGATGGCTGGAAGGCATCATCAACTCTATGGACATGAGTTTGAGTGAACTATGGGAGTTGGTGATGGACAGGGAGGCCTGGAGTGGTGTGATTCATGGGTCACAGAGTTGGACACGACTGAGCAACTGAACTGAACTGCTATATCCTGAAATGGTCAAATTTAGAGAAAAAATTTCTGCTGTCTTCCTATCTCTACGTATAAGTCAGCCAGTCTCTCCTCCCATTAGTCAATTAGGCCTTGGAAGGTCAAGGTTTTATTTTGTAGTCTTGGTTTCAACCTCCTGCATTGATAAACTTCATCTGACTTACTCATATTGTTCTAAATTTCCAAGCCTCTTGGCTACTAAGAAGGCCAAACCCAACATTCAGCCCCATCCATAAACACCTCAACCATCAGCTTCTTAGCTCTAGGATGTGCTTTGATTCTTGCAGTAATATGGTTGCTGTCAGCTAACCATGTAAGAGAAATTTGTTGTATTTTTAATTGCATCTTCTGTATATTGGATATAAAGAAAGATTTCAGGTTGCTCTTCTGAATAATTTCAGAAAGAAATATACCTCATCCACCATTTAAACCACTGAAATTTATCATCGGTTTGCAAACTCCCCCTGGACTGTTCTTGTCAACGTTGCTGTTGATCTCTATAAACATCTTCAAAGAAATGCTTCTAGCTTGTGGTTATTTCATTTTTCCTCCTAGCTCATCATTCACTCCATCTCAATTTTGTTTCCCCTATCTTCTCCAAAACATCCTTATTGAACTCTCCTCTCCAACATCCTTGAGCTTTTCTACTAATATTGCTTCTTGCTCTCTTCCTGGATTAAGGAGAGTTTTTTTCTCCCTTTGTCCATGGTGCTGACTATTTATGTCGCTTGGAAAGCTCGTGTGCAATATTTCATGTGACTGAGTGACCTTATTTACTCTTCAGTTCTTAGAGTATCTGTCAATTCCTCAGAGACTCTCTACCTTAGTGTCCAATCCTAAGCCCTCACCTTCCTCTTCCCTCTTTCTGGTCATCATACACTCCATTGTTATACTTTAGAATCTTAGTAAAACCTCCAGTTATATTTTACTATGGCTGTACATTTTTATTAATTTAGTAATCTGTTTGGTGAATTTATTTAGACATAAATATTAACTTGGGAGGCTTGGTTTAATTATTCCCATTATTGGTAAGTAAATAAATGTGTCTGAAGACTAAATACTATGATCAAAATCTTCCACTTACAATAATGGATCTGACACTCACAGCCAGGTTGATTTTTTTCAAGCCCACTATTCTTTTTACCATGTCACCTTTCTTACGTGGGATTATACCTTAAACTTTAAAAGATTTACCTAATTAGTAACTGCGATTGCCTACCAAGTATCCTTCACCAAGCATTGGTGTGGATAATTGCAAATTCAATTTATTAGGATTACCATACAGTAAAGTAATTACCATACTCTATGCTAATATTCTACTTTAATTTACCTGAAAAGGCTGTTTCATATTAAATCACCTCTTATTAAAAATTGTAAATAAAATTATACCCAGTTAAATATCATGCTTTTAATGGTATCAATATTTAAGGGGATAATAGAAGTCATTATTGCCATTGACACCAATTAATTCTTATTTAACACCCACAGAGTTCTTGGCACTATACAGAATGCAAAAGAAAAGTCTTGAATAACTTTAGATTTACTCCTTAAAACTAAATGCTATGAAGTGTTAAGTAGTATCATGAAAAGAAAGTGCCATGATTAATTTAGATCTAGAATTGAAAGAAGGCAAAGTATTTTGAAAAATGCAAATATTTTTCAAATAGAATTTTTTTCATAGTTCAAACAAATCTTGTGTCAAAATTTGTCATTGGATTATATATATTATGAATGTGAATAGTTAAACAGAGATATCTGAACCAGATAAAACATCACCTGTCAACTTCAATGTGCAATTGGTACATGAAAAATTTTATCTTAAGCTAAGAATCATCTATAATAACTATTATATAAAATAATAGCTACTAACTCTGTGAGCCAGATCAAGATTTAAATTACTCTTTACCAATTACTCAATATGCCTTAGTTTCATTTTGCACATTTGTAAAATAATATTCACAATAATACTTATTTCGTATGGCTTCCCAGGTGGCCCTAGTGGCAAAGAACACGCCTGCCAATGCAGGAGGCCTAAGAGAGGCATATTCGACCCCTGGGTTGGGAAGATCTCCTGGAGAAGGGAATAGCAACCCACTCTAGTATTCTTGCCTGGAGAATCCCATGGACAGAGGAGCCTGGCGGGCTATAGTCCATGGGGTCACACAAAGTCTGAAGTGACTTGGCATGCACATATGTATGTTAATCAGATTTAATTATGTATAAAATGGTATTTAGCCATCTCTGTGTGATAATGAGTGACTGTAAACATTACTTATTGTTTTAATTGTCCAAAAACTGTTCAAACTGATTTAAATCAGAAATTATATGTCAAAGAAGTGTATAATATCTCATTAAAATCATTTTAAATGAGCAGAAAGTGATTATAGGTCTATTTTTGTTATTGTTTGTTTTAATTTGTTTTTTTACTTTCTAAGTCACTTTTTATTCAGGTGATATATTTATCTATCAGTTTTTTCTCTTTTTAAGCAATCTAAGAAAAAATGAAATGAATTGCTTTAGTTTCATTTATTATGATTGACACAAAATACCTATTTCTAATTCATTGCTTTTAATTTTTGATATTGGCTGCTCATATTTTTCCATATTTTAAATAAATAAATTTATATTAAAAATAAAATAAAATCACCTATCCTTTGTAAGAAAAAATAAACTGTAGGAGATTTTATTTTTCAAATGTAACTGCATCATTGTATTTTATTCCTTCTTACAATGTGATATTGACACTGCTTTGCTGAGAACTGAGATCTATTCTCCTTCCCAGCTGGCCTTGGTGATTTGTTTCTATTGAGTAGGATGTGATGGAAGGTCAAGCCTTGAAAAGAAAGTCAGTTTTCAGCTGACTCGCTTTTAAGTCAAGAAATATTCCCATTATGAGTAAATTTCGCACAGAGTCGGACACGACTGAAATGACTTACCTTACCTTAGTAACAGGGAGAGACCACATGTAGGGGTAGGTGTTCTTCCCAACCAATCAGCTAGAATCAAGTTCAACTTCTGGACATGTGAGTGAGCTAAACTTCACCTGACTTCAGCTTCCAGCCTTTCACATATAAAAGAAAAAGTATGAGGCATAGAAAAGTCATCCCTTCTATACCCTACATGAATTCCTGACCTTTAGAAGCAGCTAGTATATTACTTTTTGACATTTGTGGTAATTCATTATGCATTAGTAACTGGAATAAATGGCTTATAAAATTATTTGACTTTTTTTTCTGTTCAACTGTATTTACAGTGTCTGGTTCTGGTTATGGGATTTTTGTCTGCTAGTTGTTTGTTTCTATTTATGTACATGTATGTATATAGTCTCTTTCCTGGGGTACTTCAAATTTTTAATTTTTCTGTAGACTCACTTCATACAGTTTTGGAATACATTTAGACCCCCATTTCTTGATTAATCAAATTCAGACATTACTCATAGAAATCCTAACTGAAAAAATGAAATATGCATATTCTCTTGGTAGTAATTATTCATACTCTCCTCTCAATCTTGGTTATTTATATTATTATAAATCTTAAACATTCTGATAGTTCTTTTTATTATTTTCAATAAAACTCTAAAATTAAATTTTATCTACTTACATACTTTATATGCATTTAAGACAGTATTATACAAAGATGACAATGAACTCACTGTACCTTATAGAATTAAATTGCTTTATATTCTAATGCTTCTACCAAAAATATTGGAATAAGACACCATTATAAGTCTCTGAAGAATTTGGATTTCTGACTCTTTTTTCTAGTGTCCAACTCTTTGTGACCCCATGGACTATAGCCACTAGACTCCTCTGTCCATGGAATTCTCTAGGCAAAAATACTGGAGAGGGTTGCCATTTCCTTCTCCAGGGGATCTTCCTGACCCAGGGATTGAAACAGGGTCTCCCTCATTGTAGGCAGACTTTTTACTGACTGAGCCAGGACGGAAGAGAGGTTTAGATTTCTGTAAAGTCTTCTTAAATTTGTAAACATAAAATGTGTACATTTTATCTTCTAAAATGTAAATGTTACCACTTTTTTTTTTAAAGAGACAAAGACTATGTAGAATACTGTTCTGAATGACAGGAAAGCAAAATTCAGGACTTTTTTTTTTTTTGAAAAGCTATTTTGTGAGTATTATAGAAAAAGCAAGCTTTTCCATAAATAGAATGAATTTTGGGTTCTCTGTGTGGTGAGCATTATGTGTTAATCACAGGGACATTTGTGTGATTTTCTTGTGCTAAAAGATTGTGAAATAAAAGCAGTAGCATTGTTTATAGAAAATGTTTAAAAGCCAGAAAGAGATTCATGCCACTGACAAAAGGTTCTTTCTTTCCATAAAAACACTTGAAACTTCCAAAATGATATACATAAAAAGTGAAAGTTAATATACTTAAAGTATTTCTATTTATGAGACTTTTTAAAAAGTTCTGTTACAATGTTTCCATAAAATGTTATGAAGTGTGAGAAATAATTTCTGAAATGTGATTGATGTAGATACCATGAACTATAAACTGTGTTATATATGTATGATTAAACATACATGAAGAATTTAAATTTAAATAAATTTGTTTGTTCTCTATATTAAAATAATTTATTGTTCGTAACAGCATATTTTCCTTATAATTTTACCTAAAGTGATATAATAAGACTAGTAGGTTAACAATACTGTAAGACAGGCAATGATTCAAATGAGAAGGCTTTTGCAAAATTACAAAATCCATGATTAAGGAAAATGTACTCATCAAAGAAATCTTAAAGATGGATCACCCTTGTTCAAGATTTCTATCTCTCTTTTGCTTTTGTTATAAAATAAATTTCTGTTAATCATTTTAATTTATCATGTCAAAATTTATTCTCAATTTTTTACTAAACATGTAAAATATAGTATCTTTCAAAGTTTTAAAAGTATACCAGCACTGATTGGTAAAATATTCTGATTGTGTTTTGATCTTTATCAGAGTGAGTTTTTTAAATTAATATATTTATTTTAATTGGATAATTACAATATTATGATGGTTTTTGCCATACACTGACATGAATCAGCTATGGATATGGTGACTTTTGTCAATTTCAATAATTTAAGTTTTATAAAACACTTCCATAAAAGCTCTCATAAAAAACTACTATCAAATAGACTACTTCTAATTTTAATCAGTAGGAGAATACTGCCTCTAAACAGGAAACATGTTTTCCTATAGCAAGTGTTTGATGTTTATTTCTAATTCCTTTACATCATCATTATTAAATAAAACAACAATAGCATGTAGTAAGGGTTTATCTCCTCTAAGCATTCTCATAGGAGGCTGATTAAATTAAATAAAATATTTATGATTATTGTTCCCTGAAAAAGTATAATATAAACAACGCTATGATGGAAATGTGTATATGAGCATGGGTATGCACAATAAAGAAGTTAAGATTAACCAAATGTTTTTATGAAATGCCAGAGGCTAAATTAATATTATTTTGAAAGAACTAGGTAAGAAATGGACTTCTATGTCAGTCTTGCTCTTTCTTATTGGTTGTTGTTTGAACTTTACTTATAAAGAAAAATGACTCCATTTTATTGAGTCAGTAACATAAAACCCTGTATTGTCCCAATGATCAAATCAGATTTGGGAAAAATTTTTTTTCCTAATTAATTAATTTTGGTTGATCTATCTTCTTCTGATTTTACTGATTATTTGTGTTTCCCACTAATGCATTCCTTCTTGACATTATGATAAGACTCTGACATTTAGTACAAATAATGCTTGTGACTCTGATTTAAGATCTCTGTGATTGTGTCTTATTCCATGTTATAGTTCTGGTTCCTCTCTGGGATACTGAATGGGTTATGGAATTCTTGGATTGAGGAAAAAAATAGGCTCAGAGTTAAGGTTTGGGTAGTTAACAAAGTATGATACAGAAGGACATTGAGAACATGGAAGAGATGGAGTCCTCATTTCCTTGGGAAATGCTAATCTGAAGTAATCAAGTTTTACAGGTATTCTATATATTTTTTTATATTGTAGACTACAAAAGTAGACTTATATAGAAGGAGTAAAAATAATTCAATGTAAATTTTTATGTTCCTAACAAATGTCCTTGAGAAATTATATAAAGATGATGGTTTCCTAGCATACCTATTATGATTTTTAAGTAGAGAAATGATGGTCAAAATGACAGATTAAAATTTTGAGAGTATTTATTTGTAGAATCATTGAGAGAGATTAGTGATAGGTGGCATTCAATGAAGAGGCTTCCAGGCAACAATATTTCTAGGGAAGAAGAGATTTAGGTGGCAGAATATATAGATAAGATTTCTAATATATGGTTATTTTATTTGTTATTTTATGATCATACAGTGTTTTAAGATAGTGATATCTTGGGGTTAGATTATGGAAAAATATCATAACTTTCATATATATGAGTTATTCATTAAAATTGTAAGTTTTTTTTTTTCTTTTTTACTAGTGGTAATAATTCTTGATTTTTATTGTGTCTGCAATGATACATAGATTATTCTTGATATCTTTCTTTTGAAGTTAGTAATAAACAAGAGGCTCAAGGAACAATAAGCCCACCTAAATAATATTTAAAAGTATATATGTCTAAAGGCTTATGAAATGCCTTTCCAGAAGTGGATCCATAAAATTCTGTATATACTAAAAAAGGTTCTGCTTAAAAATTAAACATGGACACATGCTTTAAAGAGTTCCTTAAAAAATTATAATGGAATATTTCTATCTTTAAATCATTTATAAGAAAATTTAAAAGCTTTATAAAGGAAAGAAAATTCATTTGGCTATGCCACACGGCATGTAGAATCTTAGTTCCCTCACCAGGGGTGGAACCTATGCCCCCTGCATTGGGAGTGCTAAATACAGGCAAGTTCCAAGAAAGACATATAAGGTTTACCCCAGAAATATAAAAGACATATAATAACAAAATTAGAGCTACAAAATGTATCAAAATAGATTTCCAATTCCAGACAGAAATCTAGGAGAAAAGCATGAAAGCTACAGAGAGGGAAACTTGAAAATGAAACTAAACAAGAAGATATCATAACCCAGAGTGTGAAAAACCAAATCAGTTCAAAATTCATTGGGCAAAACTGACAAAATAATAGAAAAAAACATATCAGAGAAAAATTTAACACAAATTTTATAAAAGCTGGTACATGAAGCAAACTAAACAAATAGTGAATATGTAGGATTTTTTATAAGATTATTAGAAAGAATAATCTGTATATGAATGTAATCTTATTTCCATTTATTTTTAAGCCACCTAGAAAATTTGCAGATATTTACAGGGTTTTAGCCCTGAAAGAATGAAAAAAAATTTCAAAAAATTGACATCAGACTTATTTTCAGAATACAAGATAAAACACAAAGGTTACGAAGGGAGGGGACATGGGTGTACCTATGTCTGATTCTTGTTGATGTATGACAGAAAACCACAAAATTCTGTAAAGCAATTATCCTTCAATTAAAAAAAATCATATTGAATATTATGATATACTTGTAGCTAAATGAAAAGGATACTACATATTAAAATCCAAAAGGTACAGATATAGTATCACTCAGAGGGAACTTAAAGGCAATTATTGAAGAACACATAGTTTTAAAAATAAATTAGCTAAAGTTTCAAGGAAAAAGTAAAAAAAAATGAAATATTTAAATATGTAAAATAAAGAGATTTTACTTAAGTAAAAGATGAAAAGAAATCAATAGAATTGTGAATAAAACCAATGGTTAATGAAATAAATAATATATTTGACAAATATGCATAGGACAAGAAAGGAACAAAATCAAGGAAGCACTGCTGGGAATGGGTATATAATTGTGATAATCAGAATATGAATATCGGATATGAAGACATCCTAGAAATACCAATGAAAACAAATTGAGATAAAAATTTTTATTAGTCATTTTGTTAAAAGTATTAGTGAGAGAATGAAAAATAATGGGAGTTTAACTTATGCAACCTTTTTTGAGAGAAATCTACAATTAGGAAATGGAAAGTTTATATACCTTAAAACCAGGCATTTGCATTCTGAAGATAATGGAGACCAATGAATATCTAGGAAACATTCTCCCAGGCAAAGCAAGTGGTCAGGTGCATCCCTGTGACCCATACTGTCTTGAGGGTTAAAGTAGATGGCTAGTGGTAAGTTGGTGTGAGCAAAGAGTAATAGGACATGAGTTTAGAGAGGTGGAGAACAGGTGGAGGGGGAGACCTGCTAGGCGAGCAAAACATTTGACTTTTATTCCGAGAAAACAAAAAGGCTCTGGAGTGTTTTGAGATGAAAATATTCATTTCAGGTTTAAAAGAAGTTATTCTGGATACTGAGACTACACTTCAGTGAACATGGCTAGAATGAGGGCACCAGTTAAGTTGGAAGCTACTGCATTAGTCCATTGCAAGTTAGTATTGGAATGCACCAAGTTGGTTGTGATAGTCAGATAGTAGATTTGTAGAAAAATCTGAAAAGTGTCGATGTAAAACTGCTAGGAATTCTATAATGTTAAGTATTTAAATTTTAGTGTTTTTAAAATATTTATTTCACATGAATGGAATATAATGAAGTACACCTAGGTATTTACAGATAGTAGGAGTAACCCTAAAATGTATACTATTATACTCTAAAGTGATATATTTCTTTGTAAAGAAAATCTGAAATTTTAAATGTTCAGGAATATATGTTCAATTTAATATACACTCAAATATAAGCAAACTGTCAATAATAGGACTGATATGTTCGGTGGCATTAGATTCAAATTATCTTACAACCCATAAAGGCAATTTAGCATGCATCTCAGCAGTGTGAGTTTAAGGGATTAATTTGTGTATAAATTGTATATAAAAACAAATGCTGTAATTTCTATTAGTGTAACTTCAGTAAATGTAAACAATAGGGGCTTAAGGAGATTTTGGATGAAAATACCTGAAGGAAATATTTACAGGTAGTATTTTATGTATATTTGGGGGCACATAGGAAACTAAAGTCACGATTGGTATAATGAAATACAAAGAGTGATATGTTTGTTAAGAATAAATAATGTTAAGACTTTAAATCAACATTATTCACTGTTATTACTCGATACTGGCCAAGCAAAAGAGAATAAAAACCTAGCTTTCCTAAGTTCATCATCTCATCCTTTGTATGGTTAAGAACAAAACAAATATATGAGGGGTTTTCTGCATGTGTAATGGGGTCGACTCTGTACCCCATGGACTGTAGCCCTCCAGGTTATCAGTTCTCTAATTCCTCTTTAAGCCTCTTAGTGAACGTGAAAGTGAAATCGCTCAATTGTGTCCGACTCTTTGCGACCCCGTGGACTGTAGCCTACCAGGCTTCTCCGTCCATGGGATTCTCCGTCCATGGGATTCTCCAGGCAAGAATACTGGAGTAGGTTACCATTTCCTTCTCCAGGGGATCTTCCCGACCCAGGGATCGAACCCCGGTCTCCTGCATTGGAGTCAGACGCTTTAACCTCTGAGCCACCAGGGAAGCCCTTACTGCTACTGCTAAGTCACTTCAGTCGTGTCCGACTCTGTGCGACCCCATAGACGGCAGCCCACCAGGCTCCCCTGTCCCTGGGATTCTCCAGGCAAGAACACTGGAGTGGGTTGCCATTTCCTTCTCCAGTGCATGAAAGTGAAAAGTGAAAGTGAAGTCGCTCAGCCGTGTCCGACTCTTAGCGACCCCATGGACTGCAGCCTACCAGGCTCCTCTGCCCCTGGGATTTTCCAGGCAAGAGTACTGGAGTGGGGTGCCATTGTCTTAGGTGGTCAATATTCACAGAATTTATATATTAGTAAAGAAAAAATTGCTGAGACTTGACGTTATAGAAATAGTCACAAAAGTACACTTTGATGAATGGTTGTGGTATCTACCACATGGTCAGATAGCGAACAAGAGACAAGAGAGAATTGGACAACAGGCACACAAAGACTCTGAGCATTTCTGTGCATGAGGATAAGAACACAAGCAAAACTCTCCTCCCTAGATGTCCAAACACAGGAGGTGGGTAGAAATCATCAGGAACATACAAGTTTTTTTTTCCCCCTAGAAAACCTGATATTTACACATACAAGAATAATATTCTGCTATTTCATTCTCAAGTGTTTCTTTGTGAGACTTGAAGGATCATTGTTGAAATACAGCAGGCACAACTGTGTTACTCTGCAATAATAGAAATAACAAGCATATCTCTAATAAAATTATCACATATTAGCTGAATATGTAACTGAATGCAGGTCACTACAATGCAATTGTGTAATATTGTAACAGTATTTAGAAGTGTGTTTTGCAAATCAACTAGGAAGGTCTTTTACTTCTGTGTGTTTTAGAAAATAATGTGTCAAGTTAAGATCTCATGGTGACTTCTAACACAATGGTATGAAGGTAAAGTGTTCTAAAAAATTATCTTGACAGGTATTTTTTTTTTTTAATTCAAAATGCAGAAAATTTGATTTGCACAAAGCCCACGTTTGAGAGGGCTTCCCAAATGGTGCTAGAGGTAAAGAACCTGCCTGCCAATGAAGGAGAGATAAGAGATGTGGGTTTGATCCCTGGGTCTGGAAGATTCCCTGGAGAAGGGCATGATAATTCACTCCAGTACTCTTGCCTGGAGAATTCCATGGACAGAGGAGCCTGGAGGGCTACACTCCATAGGGTCGCAAAGAGTCAGACATGATTGAAGCGGCTTAGCACACACACACATATGTTTGAGTAATTGTCAGAGTTGAAGTTTTGGAAGTGTGAAAAGGCTATGTGAAATTAATAAAATTGTCTTTAGTGTTAGAGGTATAAAAAAGATAACACTTTGAAAGTCCTGTGGTCTTAATTTTTTGACCACAGTGGGAAATTTAGGACTGCCTAACCTTTTATTATCTATGGCATAAAGATAATAACAACAAGAAAACAATGGATATTTTTTCCATAGCTGGACTATTGTTGACTTGGTTACTGATGTTATATCCATAACTTTAATTCGTTCTCAGTACAGACACTTTTGTCTTAAAAAATACTGTACTTATCTGCAAAACAAACTCTCCTCCAGAGGATCATCTACATCTGGAAATTCTACATTATAAAATTTTCTCACCTTCATTTAAATTATTTGAGCTTTTCTTATATTAAGATTTTTGGAGCAAAATACCAAACACTGTAAAATTTTAACATACAGTATCCTTACAGTAGAAGAGTTTTATCTAATTTACATCTAAGTAGTAGGATAATTGGAAATATAAGATCATTTACATTTAGTGCTACATAAAATCTTATGTGCAATTAATTCCCAACTGACAAATTTTAAATGATCTCATCAAAGCTCATTATCTAGTAACTTTTGAAAGGTGGCACTTCATCTAGAGAAACACTTGCAGAGGAAAAAATAATTCATTTTTTTTCTTCTGTTCAGTCAATTAATATTTGTTCAGTAAAATATGTTCAGAAAAAAAAAAAAAACTTATTTTTTCTAATTCCTGTGACTCAGACCTTGGCAAAAAAAAGAGCCTGAGCTAGAAAGGTAGAGAGCAATGTTCCTTTTGCACCTGCATGATCTCCAAAGAAGGAAATTAGTTTGTGACCGTTCTGAAGTTTGTCATCTCCCTCTTAAAACTATCTTTGTATATATTAATTTTGCTTACAGTATTTTATTACTAATTATTGCCTAATTTTGTGTGTTTGTAGGCAGAATTATTCTTCTTTTCACATTATTTATGACTGCTAATTAGTTAACAGAACAGTAACCTTCACCATTCAAGTAACCAGTAGCCTTGAACAGAGTGGCTGGTCTATCATTTAAGAAATCTACCTATTTTTATCTTAGCTTATTTATCTGAAGTCTGATGCTAAATCAAGTAAGAAAAATTGGTTATACTCTTATAATGGAAAAACATGGCTGGCATACCTAAGCATCTCATGGACTAGGAGTGTTTCTATCTACCTACCTACCTACCTATCTATCTATCTATCATCATTTTCATCAATGTCATCATTTATCATCTTTCATCAACTAAGAGACAACACAATCACCTACTTTGCTTCAGTAAGCCAGTATGTCAACTTCCATACTCTATCTCTGATTATCTTTCTAGTTCCCTTTTTAAGTACTCATTTTGTTATGAGTACTATATAAATAATGTTCAATCATAAGACTCTTGAATTTAAAAATGTCTTTAGTATTAAACATTTATTTACATGTATTCTTTTAAATACTATTTAAACACATAATAAGTAATTTTTCATATCTAAAAATGAATGTCAACTTATAAAGCTAAGTGTAATAGATCTGCTAAAATAACATAGGGAAAGAACACTGAATATAGAATCATAAAATGAAATTCTTAGTCTATGTAAATCATTTTATACATTCTGGGTTCCACATCGGTGAATATATAAGATGAAAGAGTTGTCACCCATTCCATCAGTGTTCAAATAATAAGAATCCTGCATAATATTCACTTCTGATATTGTGTGTTCCTATTGGGAAGTTATTTGTCTATGTTCATTTCCAACTGCCAAGTGCTCTATATTACATGCATGCATGTGCTCATGCTCAGTTGTGTCTGACTTAGTGGCTCCAGTGAGCCTCAGCCCCCAGGCTCTTCTGTCCATGGCATTTTCCCTGCAAGAGTATTGGATTGAACTGCCATTTCCTAGTCCAGGGAATCACCCTGACCCAGGGATGGGACCCTTGTCTCCTACATCTCCTGCATTGGTAGGAAGATTCTTTATCACCTGGGAAGCCCGTATATTACATAAACCTGAATAAATTATTGCAATAACTTTTGTAAAGTGAATTATGATGCAAAACAGAATCAATTTATCATTAATTTTCTTGTAGAAAAATATCGGAGTCTATTTAAATTTCTAAAATTGCACATATTGTGTGAGAGACATATATTTGTATTTTGTTATAAAAGAAAACTAATGTGTAAATTTGGACTTCCCTTGTGGCTCAGCTGGTAAAGAATCTACTTGCAAGGTGGGAGACCCGGGTTTGATCCCTGGGTTGGGAAGATCCCCTGGAGAAGGGAAAGGCTACCCACTCCAGTATTCTGTCCTGGAGAATTCCATGGACAGTCCATGGTGTCTCAAAAAGTTGGACACAACTGATCCACTTTCACTTTCACTTTCTTTTTTCAATGTGGAAAATTAGTAGTTCAATCAATTTCAATAATGATATATTTTGGCATAAATATAATGATATATTTTGGTAAAACAATATTTTATAAGTTTGCTGAAGTAATTGGGATAAACACAAATAAACATTAGATTCATTCTGAAATTATATGTACATAATATATAAGATCATGGATTCCCAGGTGGCTCTAGTGGTAAAGAACCTTCCTGACACTGCAGGAGGCATAAGAGATGCGGGTTTGATCCCTGGGTCAGGAAGATCCCCTGGAGAAGGGATGGCAGCCCACTCCCGTATTCTTACCTGGAGAATCGCATGGACAGAGGAGCCTGGCAGGCTATAGGCCATAGCAACACAGAGTTGGACATGAGTGAAGCAACTTAGCACACACATACATGTGATTTTATATATATATATATGTATGTAGGTATGAGATTTAGGATACGATATTGAGAGGGAAGCTGAATAATACAGTGGTTAAAATTTCTGAGCTCATGCAACTGCTTCCTCTTGGTATTCTGTTTTCCTAATTGTGAGAATTTGGCAAGTAATTTTCTAAATCTGTTTTCTCATATATAAAAGTGAAAAAGTAATCATCTTTACTGGGCTAGGGGTGATAATCAAATTAAACAATCCAATTATTGCTCTGTGTCAGTGCCTGGCATATAGGTCCCAATAAATTATCAGCTATAGTGATTATATTGTATAAATAAGTATAATTCAAATTAATGTGTATATGCAATTAATTTCCTTAATTGCTATACATAAGCATTTATAATGAATGAGGGGTGTAAATATAAATTATCACACTTTATCTTCTAAGTCTATACTCAAATACCTCACACTAATTTAAAAAATATATTTCATTTCTTTTATATAACAAAACTTATGAAGGAGACAAAAGAATTTCAAAATTTTTAGAAAAGAGATTTTGATTTAGCATCATTATAATCAATATGACATTACTTAATAAACATGCTTGTTTCTGATTTAAAGAGATCTGATTCTGCAAATTCTGTTTTACAATGGTTTTACTGTTAGTATTGGTGGGTTAAATCATACATATATATACATATATGTATCATACATATATATACATACATACATATAAATCATACAACATCCATGGCACAGGTGGATACAAACTCAGCTGTTATTCATTATGAATAAACCTTTGTTACTTATAAAGAGCAACCTAAGAAATGTTGGAAGGCTAGAGGAGAATGAGGAAAGTTACATATCAATATAATAGATCACACAGTAATGCTTGCTTCCTGTCCTTTCCTATGCCTGGAAATTATGCCATAATTACAGTATAACAATATTCATGCTGCTTTTCCACCTATTTTTTATAGCAATTGCCCTTCTCAGATATCTAGTCATTTTGGCCTGGTTTGTCTACAACTCTGGTGATGTATACATAGGAAAGTTCCCAAGGATCTCATGACTGCTAGTTCAGGTGCGTTTAAGGAGAAATGTGAAGAGGCTCACACACTACAGAAGAAAAGTGGCCATACCCACAAGAAAGAAAACCTGCATGAGTGTTGGAGCTTCAGCGGGATGAAGAGGGTGATCCTGTGCAGAGGAGATGTGACCTGGGATGTCAGCCCACAGGCAGGATGAGGGAGACACATATTAGGAGAGTGGCCCAGAGCAGTGTGGTAAGATCCAGGTGGGGTAACGAGGACCTTTTTCAGAGAAGAGAATCTAGCAAGTGGTTTTGGACGTGGATAGAAAAAAAAATCTACTAGGAAAATTTCAAGATCCCTTTTTTTGTTTTCTGGCCTGAGACTGTATCCCACCAAGACACTCAGTGTCAGTGTGCTGTGTTCACGTCCAAGCTCTTTACATGTCAGAGCTGAAACAGGAAGTTGTGGCTTAGCTTAACCAATGTGAAGATGGCTTGATCTCCTGTGTTTGTACTCTCCCTAGTTGGAGAGAATGGATCTCAGGCCAGCATTTTAACCCTCCTGTCCTCTATCTTCTCTTACCTTGGTTGAGATCATTTTGTCACACATTTTTTTTTGTAGAGAGTTTTCTTACTACTACTCTTGCAATGTTTGAGGTAATAGCTTATACAAAAAAGTAGTCTAGTATTATTTTAAAAAATAATAATTTGAACCACCTAGTACAGAATAGAAATTCATCCTATAAAGAATGTTAAGATTAACTGTGACCATGTCCCTTCACAGCTGTGATTTGTGTGTGTGTGTGTTCCAGTTTACGTAATCTTTTACATCCATTACATATAGATATTTGAAAACTTTTTTTTTAATATAGAGTGATACATTCAACAGGTATATAATTTTTCTAAGGTGAAATTCATTTTGTTTTCTAACCAGTTTCCATAATACCACATCAATCAAGGCCCTCAACTCATCAAAATATTTTCTCATACTGAGGGTCACTGTTTTCATATATCTCAGTTTTACTTAATTTTATCATTGAACTTTCAGACTCTTTGTTATACTGCATACCTATAGTACAGAGGTAATATTTGATACATTGTATTTCACTTAAAATTACCACATCATTCTCCATTCCTTCCACCCACTAAAGATTTATTTTTTAATGTACCTTATGGTTGCAGTGACTGGGATGGGTATTAAAAATCAATATTCAATAAATTCTGAGTTCTATATAGTATTCTGACATAACTCACAGACCTCATGGTATAGATTTTTGCAGGTATCTCCCATCTGTCATCCTGATTAAAGGACACAGTGTTATACCTTTATCTGTCTAACTTCATCAGTTGAAACTCAGGGGAGATAAATTATATTTTTATCCATGGTAATTGACTAATAAATAAGAGTGATAAAGGCCATAACTTGTTTCTTTCATCTCTTTGACTTTATTTTCTAGCAAACTAATCCTCTAAAACTTAAATATATCAAATTCTATATTGATTAGAACACCAGTTCTCCTTACTGGCTGATGCTGTGATCAAGGCTGTAACACTGCTGATGGATACAGAGTTTCTTTGGGTCTACATACAGACTTTTATTCACAGCCAATTTCCTGGAAGAGAGTTCTGATGAGTGATCCTATTTTGATTAGCAAGTCTGCTTTGTTGTTTTTTTTTTTTTAAATCAGGATGATGAGTCTCTGAGAAATATCTGGATCTGCCTGATTCATTCCTGAAGGTATCTGCAGAACACTTGCAATGACAAACCCAGCACTAATCAAACCAGAATATATGTTGTTGCAGACTGATGGAATGTGTTCAGTTAGGAAAAATGATCTCTACCTAAGATACCATGTGCCATGAAGTTACAACTGGGCATAATCGACACTCAGTAACAAAGTTCTACTTACTGAGGCATAAGGATTTCCATAAATATATTTTGTCAGAATAATCTGTAACGTCACAGTGCTAAGTCTGCCTCTCTCAAGACTGCATTTCCATTTTCCTTAAATGATTTCATCCGCATTCACATCTGACATATTTGAGGGAGCATGTTAAGCTATGATATACCAGGTAGGCTGCAGCAATCTGTTTCCCATCTCACCCAGGCAGCTCTCTTAGCAACACATCATCTTGATTTATGGCCACAGAAAGTACAGAAGATCAGCTCTTCAACTTCTTTTGCCCTATTGATATGAAATATAGTATTTACTTCAGGACATCTTAAAATTAACCAGAAGCGTAAGCTAAGTCTATAAACCATGATCTTAGTGATCATTGCAGTCAAGAACCTATAAATTGAGTCATCAGATGGTTCTGTGTCATGTCTTCTTTTAAGGAAGTCTTTAGATATAGCATAAAAATCAGCAGGAATCCATTTCTTCCTTAAAACCGGTTTGGAGATTTAACTCAATATTAGCCACGAATACACAATTTTAGCGTGCACACCCTTTGTTTTATCTCCTGTGTAGAGATGATGGCGTGGAAATATCATGATTACACCATACTCTGCAGTTGACATAATTTGTGACCATTTTATTCATCTGCTATGATTTATTCCTATTTCCATTAATTATCTGTTTGAATTATATAATATTCCTCCCTGGATCCCACCATGACCATACTTTCTAGCAAAGGTGCTGGCATGAATAGAGCTGTTAATAATAGCAATATCACTAATATTTCTAGTTCGCACCACACCAGGCGGATGTCTTGGGATTAGACAGATAAGTATTCACAGGACGTATAAAAATAAAGAGGGTAATTATTAGAAAATCTACTAATACCATACTAACAATTTGAATTTTTTTGTTTGTTGTGCTCATTTAAAGTTTAAGGGTTATTTGACAAATTCATCATCAGTTACAGATTTACAAATTCAAGTCTCTTCTCTCCCTCTCTCCTCCCTAAATGCCTCTGTTCATCTCTGTCCTTTTCCTTTGCACTCTCCCTCACTCTCACTTATTCTCTTATTCTCTAACTCCCATCCCTCCATCTGTCTATGGATGAACCTCAAATGGAAGGCTAAATGTGGAAATATCAGAATCATAAATCAGGATTAAATCAAATTAAAACAAGTGGGCTCAAAATCACTACTGTTATTCACCAAACATTTATTTTTTTTCTGGAATTAGCAGTAAACTTGAGTATTCAAGAAAAAGAAATCAAGTAAAATAATAGAAATGATACACATTTGTAATTATTTTCTACAATGTTATTTAGTTTTTGGAAAATCAGTACTACAATTAAAGGAAAAAATGAATACCTATGATAATAAAAGTATGTAAAAGTGTTATACTATTTACATACAAATAGCAATGGCTTTTATTTAAATCAACAATAGTTGACCCAAAAATCTAACAAGAGAAAATCTTAGTACAATAACAGTAAAAATGATTAAAATAATCACACACAAAAATCACTAAGCGACAATTAAAACTTTTAAAAAAGTTTAAATTCTATTGATTTAACCAAGTAAAATATATAAATAGAAGAATGTAAGTCAATATTTGAAATATGTCAGTTCTTATACTAATTAATTTAATGTAATTTTTCTTACAAACTTTACTTTTTATTTTGAACATGAGAAAGCAAACTATAAAACACCTATAAAGGAGTAAAGTACAGGCAAAGATGGAAAATGTAGAAAATGGGATGTAAAAATGAAAGACTAAGCTAATACTTTTTATTACTGGTTATCAAATATGTAGATTGTTCCAGGAAATAAAATACTGCCTAAAGCAATTCAAATATATGTGAAAATCCAGTGTACATTGAGATGGTATTGTGGGGAAAATATAACCAATAACATTATGACAAATTACAAATCATTTTAAGAATTAAAAACTGAGAAATCTTCCTGATTGCATATATCAAAATTAATTCCAAGTTGATTAAATATTTTAAGTTTTAAAAGTAAAGTTAGTGAAATAAATCATTGGAAACATTTGCTTAATTTTAGAGTGGAACATTTTATTAATAGTTGATTCACAGAAGAAATAGCCAGGTAAAAGTTAAGAAGATTATCATCTTTAGTTGAGTTTATAAGTTAAGGCACAATTACCATATTGGTCTTTTGTATTTACAAATACTTCAAAAACAGGATGATATGAATGATTTGGCTTTGACTGCAGATAAACAGATGATCTTATGCAGTGCTTATGCAATGTTTAAGTACTTGAATGTAATACCAACTTTTTAATCCAATATTTCTTTTTGTTAGCTTATTTTTTAATTGAAATCTAGTTGATTTGCAATATTGTTTTAGTTTCAAGGATACAATATAGTCATTTGGCTATACACACACACACACACACACATATATATATATATATATTTATACCTAGTACTTATACACACACGCACACATACATACAGTTCTGGTCTTTGGAAACAATCTAAATACTTAAACTTTTAAAGTTGAAGTTTGTCAAGAAGATCTCTCTTATAAAGGATATTTGAGGCAACATCTAAGAGATGCAAAGTAACAGAGCATGTGGGTTTCAGCAGAGAGAATGACAAGTTCAAGGATTATGAGGCATAAGTATGTTTGTCAAGTTTGGGAAACATTTTAGAAGCCAATGTAATTGGGTCACAGGGAGCTGGCAAGAGATGGTTTAGCAAGTGGATGAGTGGTAGAGGCATTCGACATTATTGGAAGCTTGTGAAGGTAAAAAGGCCACTTTGCCTTTAAGAGAAAGTAGAAGCCACTGCAATGTTTTGAGTGACAGAGTGTTTAAATATACCATTAACCACACTTTCAAGCCTGAAATAAAGTTTTGTTTTCAGACCTTATTATGTGGGTACATATTTCCAAAGAAATAATCTAAATAATTGTAAATGGATGTTTTGGGTTACCATTGCCTTATAAATTTTATTACTTTTAAGTACACAGAAAGCACGATGCATAAAAATTAGTCTTTATGGACAAGGACTAATGTATATATACTTAAATAAATAAATATATATATGTATATAGTTAATTTAATATACACTTATTCACTCAGTGTTATAATAAAAATATAATGAGCTAATGTACAAATGTGACTAGTGTAGAATATTGGTATTCAGTGAATTTATTTGACATTTATTTGGAAGAAAGACTTCATGCTTTAGAATTAAGGATATCTTGATTCAAACTGGGCTTCTCTGGTGGTTCAGACAGTAAGGAATTTGCCTGCCATGGAGAAGACCTGGGTTTGATCCCTGGGTCAGGAAGATCCCCTAGAGAAGGGACTGGCATGCCAGTATTCTTGTCTGGAGAATTCCATGCACAGAGGAGTCTGGCAGGCTGCAGTCCACGGAGGTTACAAAGAGTCAGACATGACTGATTCAAACTGCTGCTTATTATCTTTGGTAATTTATTTAAAGTCTCATGGTCTCAGTTATATAAGGTAGGACACAGAGATAATGAGATCAAATTTGAGGTGTCCTTGTTTAGACTGCAATTGCTAAACTTTCATGTGAAGTTCTTCCAAAGCAGATACCATATAAGATGATATACAATATACAGTATAATGAGCTTTTGCATTTAATATATATGTCATATTATATATTTGTATTTATCTCATATATATAACACAAAACATATCAAGATGACAAAAAAGAAACTGGCTTTCTATTTCTGAAGCATGCATAGAAAAGCATGATCATGTATGCAATGATTTTCAAAAATGCTAAAAATATTGCTAGAGTGGTTGTCATTTTTCTCTAGTTTTCTCTTTTTAGTTTCTTTGTATTATGTTTTGAAACAACTTCTTTTGAGATATGTTTGACAATATTTTAAAAGTATTTTTTCCTAGTAAATGCCAGTGAATGGTATCTTTTAGAAAATTTAATTTCAGAATTTCAACTGAATAGCCAAAAAATAATTCAAGAATACCTAACTGGTAGTTTATTTTTTTAATGACAAAAAGGGGTACAGTTATCATCAACAATTGTTTCTAGTGTTTTGGTGCTGTGCTGCTGCTGCTAAGTCGCTTCAGTTGTGTCCAACTCTGTGCGACCCCATAGACGGCAGCTCACCAGGCTCCCCTGTCCCTAGGATTCTCCAGGCAAGAACACTGGAGTGGGTTGCCATTTCCTTCTCCAATGCATGAAAGTGAAAACTGAAAGTGAAGTCGCTCAGTCGTGTCCGATTCTTAGCGACCCCATGGACTGCAGCCTACCAGGCTCCTCTGTCCATGGGATTTTCCAGGCAAGAGTACTGGAGTGGGGTGCCATTGCCTTCTCCATTTGGAGCTGTAATAAATAACAAAAAAACTTTTGTTTGGCAACCACTCAACTATTTCCCCCTTGACCTGGCTATGGATATATAGTAAATGCTCAATAAAATATGTTGTTGTTGTTTTGTTGATTAGTCATATCCAACTCTGCAACCCCATGGACTGTAGCCCACCAGGCTCCTCTGTTCATTGGATTTCCCAGGCAGGAATACTGAAGTGAGTTGCCATTTCCTTCTCCATGGGATTTCCCGGACCCAGGGATCAAACCCACATGTCCTGCATTGGATGGCAGATTATTTACCACTGACCCACCAGGGAAGCCCAATAAAAGTTGATGAGTTGTAATTTATAAGATGAGATGAAAGAGGGGAATACAGCACTTCTTGGACAAACACACTTGGGCACATCAACTCACCAACATCAATTATAGTCAGTGTTGCCTGGGTATATTTTCCTCAGCATGAAACCTAGGTAACTGTCTACATTCTCCATAAGAGACAGAGACAAACCAGTAAATGAAGAACCATAAAAATCTGGACTCTTAGCAGACAATAATTTCTGTGACCAAGAAATATTTTTCTACGTTAAAATCTCTTCTATCAAGTCTTTCTAATTTTCACTGGAGACAAGTGAAATCTGAAAATGAAAATACCTGTGAGATTTAACCAACTAGTATAAATACTAATTAAACAATAATTAAGGGCATAAAATGTTTTCTAGTTTTAGCATTGCAAATGATTATAAGCTAGAAAGAATTGTGTTACTATGGTGGAAGAGAGCATTTCTCTTGATATCTGTCAGAGATAAACTTTGTTATAAACTATATTATTTTTAGTATATGTTACCATACTCAACAGACAAAGTGTAACCTATTCATAACAATAATTATAATGAATGCACATTAGTACCCTATGAGCATTACTTAATCATGAGAATATAGCAAATATTTTCAAATCTGTTGAAGTACAAAGAGCTAAGACTATGGATTTAAAAAGATTTTTCTTCCCCTTAACTGTATGTGATCCTCTTAATAATATCTATTCTTAAAGGAACTTAAGATAATTATAAGATGATATTTACTAAATGACATGTTCTTTTACAATATTTTGATTTTAGATAATATTTAAAGGCAGGAGCTAAAATAACTGCATCTTTAAACCTGTTCCTGCTGGTAAATGAGTAAAATGAGAAATTTTATTGTCATATTTGCTAATACTGCCTCATTAATTAGGTTGATTTATTTTTACTTCCTTTGAAGAGTTTATTTTGTTGTGGCTCTCTGAGTATTATCAATGTCATATGTGCCAGTTATTCTAGATTTCTTAACAGCCAATTGTCATTTCATTTCATTAACTGATCAACCCTGTTATAAGTGGTAATTAACATGGCATATTACCAAATAACTAAAAACATGCTCATTTTAATTGCCAAATAGTAAATAGATTTTGAAACCTTTAGTAATATATCAGAGTTGAGTTCAATATATGGTGCACATTTGATATATATTTCATGGACCACACTTCTTAACACACTGTTTTAGGGAAATGGTCTCCTGATTGCAATGATGATTTTTAAAATGTAACATTAAGTGAATTAAGTGAAATATTAAGGCAATTATAAATTAAATACTTGATAAAATAAGCATATTCAGTCTACAATAACATGCTTATTGTTCTGCTTCAGCATTAGTCCTTCCAATGAATATTCAGGACTGATTTCCTTTAGAATGGACTGGTTGGATCTCCTTGCAGTCCAAGGGACTCTCAAAAGTCTTCTCCAGCACCACACTCCAAAAGCATCAATTCTTTGGTGCTCAGCTTTCTTTATAGTCCAACTCTCATATCCATACATGACTACTGGAAAAACCAAAGCTTTGACTGGATAGATCTTTGTCCAGTGGTTATGTCTGTATTTTATTGACTGAAAATACATTTTTCAGAATCTGATATCTACATAAATAATCATGTATTTGATCTATGTGTATATAGAGGGACTTTAACAAGATATTCTTTCCTATTTGAGCTTTTAATGATAAAGAATGGCTGAAAAGTAAAAGAGAAATGTGTCTTTAGCTAAGCTAAGTAATTTTTTTAATTCAGTCAATGCATGCATATATAAATCAGAAAATGAGAATATGTCAATATAAGAGGTTTATATTTGTATAGAAAAATGTGCTATATTTTATTTTTAATGTATGAAATACAGTTTCTATCTCTGCAGTGTTTTAAGACAACCTATTCTAATTTGATGAATATTTTTTTTAATTTGGTCAAATAAAATTTTATTAAATTAGCATCCTGTTTCTTTAAGTTTGAATAACATCTGACAATAATCAAATGGAATTTGTTCTATCTATTTTTCTTTAAGAGACTACAACCCTTTTAATAGAACATATCTTGATGGGAAAGTATATTATTTAACATAGGGGGCTTTTGTTTTTTTACACAGATTCATAAAAGTACCCAATTCACTAAATGTTCATTTTCTTTTTATATATTTTACACACCTGTGTACTCAGAAACAGATTTGTAAATAGAATTTGACAGCAAGGCAGAAACTATCCAAAGTACACTTCCAGTTACCCCACCATCAGTGGTAATCATAATTATGACCTCTAGCAGTACTGATTATATATGCTTGTCTGGCCACTTTGTACATGTATAATCATATAGTATGTATTCTTATGTATGTGATTTGTTTCTCTCATTATGCTTATGGGGTTCAGCAGTTGCTATGTATTATTGTTGTAACTACATGCCATTTTATGACTATATCACAATGTATTTTTCATTCTACCCTTGGATATCTATCTGGGTAGTCTCTAGTTTGGTGCCTGAAGCAGGAAGAGGCTAAAGGAGTCTCACATTTGTATACTCTTGCCACGTCAAGTGTGCTAGTCTATGGCAGTGGTGGTCAGACGAATTTCAATAGGACCTATACTTATTAAAGCCTCTAACCAGAGACTATCAGTCACAAAACCTGCAGTCAAGCAAAGTTGGATATAATGGTTTGTTGTGGAAATGGAGGATGGGAAAAAGAGACAGTGCGGAGTCAGTGAAGGATACTTCTAGGACATGGAGGACTAGACTTAGCTATATGATTCATTATAATGTGTAAACCAGTAAAGTGATTGACATAATCAGTCCCTTTATTTTCAAAAACATGATTCAGTGCAGAGTTACTGCTAGGCATATCAGTGGTCTTGTATACAGATATAAATGCACTGGTGAGGTGTTTGAGCTTATCTTTCATGTCATATTTGGTATTGTCTGCTTATTTTGCAAGTAGCAGTAACATTTGGAAGGTGGTTGTTTCTGCTTCAGTTTTAAGTTCTGTTATCACAGTCAAGCTGCTAGTAGGTCTTCTTCTTCTTTTTTTTTTTGCTAAGATTTATGTCTCTGGAAGAGAATTGAAGCAGGAGACAGAAGCCTGAATGTGCTCATTAGTTTCCTACTACCACAACAATTTAATTTTGATTTTAAAAAGTTATTTTTAAATCAAATATTTACATGCACATGGATATCAACATACCTGACCAAACTTTGTGAGAGAAAATCTGTATATTCAATTTAGAGAAACTTTGGAGAGAAGTGAAGACGTGGAGAACATTATCTTTTCAGACTTTTTTTTTCCAAATCATGTGTCAGTTCAAAAGTTTAGAAGTGATTATGTTTAGGCCAACTAGTTTACCAAAAGACAAATTAGTACCACTTACAAGAGAATAGACTGAAAATGGAGTGATTGTAGGGCAATCAAATATAGTGCTTCTCTCTGAGAGTCATGCTGTTTCTCTGTAGGGACTCTGTTGGCTAATAAGAGGGAAAAGATATTTACCAAAAGCTCCTATTCTCTCTAACACAAGCTAGATAAATAATTTGATGGTCTTCATCAACATTTGTACTTACTGAAGTTTATTTTCTAAATTAACCATGGGAAAGGGGACAATATTTATGCTAATCTACATAGGAAATCTGTAGTTCAAATGGTAAAGAATCTGCCTGCAATGCCAGAGACCTGGGTATGATCCCTGGTCAGGAAGATCCCCTGGAGAAGGGCACGATAACCCACTCCAGTATTCTTGCCTGGAGAATCCCACAGACAGAGGAGCCACAGAGGAGCCACATAGACTGGGGCAGGCCTCAGTCCATGGGGTCACAAACAGTCAGACACAACTGAGCAACTCACACACACACACACACAGAGGAAAACTAGTTTTTTAGAGCGGAAGTGAATAAACAGCCTGTTGCTACAGCTTTAAAACTCTAAAAATTCTTTGAATTGTAGAAATTAAATAGGGAATGCTGTCAAATAGAATGTTTAGTCATAAACAATTCAAGCAGGTAATAACTAATATCCACTGATTTCAAAGAGGATTCAGTTATCTTCCACTTACATGTTTTGCAGTCTGCAGCTATGTGTTTCACAATCCTCATAACTGCTCAAGCCAAAAACCACAGAGAAGGTTAAGTTGTTCTCTTTTTATGACATCCTGTACCCAGTTCCCATGAAGGTATTGGGTGTAAAGAAAAAAGTGACAGTTTAATCCTGAAGTAGCCTAGAAGTCTGAGGGTTTGGCAGGCAATGGGGCCTCTGAGAAAATTAAGAAAAATCCCCCTCTTTCTCAAGACATTCTCAGCTTTGCCCTAGGGATCAGGGCTTGGAGAGTAGACAGCTTTTCCCACTACTGGAGGCCACTGTGTGGATGTCAACCTTCACACACCTAGACCACATCTCAGTATTTAATCCACCAGCAAATCCTGTCATTTTTATCTTCAAAATATATTTAAAAATATAACTCTCGTATACACTCCATTGCTGCCACCATATTCCAAGGAACTGACATTTTCTGTCATCTGCATTAAGTTGTGTCCTACCATATGGTCTTCCTGATCATACAGTTGTGCTCTTATAGCTTATTCTTCATACAATACCTTAAGGGATTATTTCAGTCCTTTTTAACATCCTCCTCCAATACCCTCCCACATCACTCTTTTCTTGAGCTCCAGAATGACTGCAGATGGTGATTGCAGCCATGAAATTAAAAGACTCTTGCTCCTTGAAAGGAAAGCTATGAAAAACCTAGACAGCATATTAAAAAGCAGAGACATCACTTTGCCAACAAAGATCCATATAGTCAGTAGTCATGTATGGATTTGAGAATTGGACCATAAAGATGGCTGAGTGCCAAAAAATTGATGCTTTCAAATTGTGGTGGGCTGAAGAAAACCCATGAGGGTCCCTTGGAGTTCAAGGAGATCAAACTATTCAATCCTAAAGATAATCAACTCTGAATATTCATTGGAAGGACTCGTGCTGAAGCTGAAGCTCCAATCCTTTGGCCACCTGATGTGAAGAGCCAACTCATTAGAAAAGAGCATGATGCTGGGAAAGATTGAAGGCAAGAGAAGGGGGCAGCAGAGGATGAGTTAGTTGAATGGCATCACTGACTCAATGGACATGAATTTGAGCAACTCCATTAGATAGTGATGAACAGGGAAGCCTGGCATGCTCCAGTTCATGGGGTCGCAAAGAGTCAGACGTCTTAGTGACCAAACAACAAAAAATCACTCTAGACAAAACAGAAACCACTTATAGTCATTAGAAACAGCCCATTGACTCTCATCAGTAATCCTGAGAAATACTAAATACAGTTTTGATAACTATAGCCATTTCTGAACTTTTTCCTTTCACTCTTCCTAGAATTATTTATTCTACAAATGAAGATGGCTGCATCTTTGTTTACCTCAGACTATCTACTTAAAATTGCAACCATAGTGGTGAAAAATCTTAGCTGGCACTGACTAGCTGACTAGTTGGCTAAATTTATAACAGCGCTAGCTAGGTCTTTAGAATGTGCCATTCATACCAACAGCAATGGCAATCTAAACCATCAAAAATGGTGCATCCAACTGCGACACATATTAAATGCTATATTTTACCTTCACAACAGACTTGAATAATTAATATAGTCCCCAGTTTTAAAAAGTAAACTGAGTTTTATAAGTGTCAAAAAATTTGCCTAAGATTATAGTATTTAAGTCAGAGTAGAAAGTGAACTCCAGGCTGTCCTGAATTAGCATCCTCATGGTTATGAAAAACCTGCTAGTAAACTTCTGTCCTTTACTATTAGAGCTTTCCTGTTATTTGACACATTAGATTTGCCTTCCACCTTGAAACACTGCTCATTCCATCACCAGATAAACAGGAAACAGAAATAAAATATTCTAAAACTGGTTAATCTTGCAGTCACTGTTTTACCTGCTGTGACACCTTAACTGTGGACACTGTCCAATACTTCATACTCATTTCTAGATTTAAAATCCTATTTTTTAAATCCTATTTTTCCTAATTTAATTGTTTCCAAATTACTGAAATAGACAAAATTAAAATATAATTGTATATCTCCTGGGTCTCCTCATTTCTGCTGCCTCTAGATAAAGGTGTTCCAACTAAGCATTCTGATGGTCCTCACTTTAGAAATTTGTCACCTCATGAAAATCATCTGTTTTGATTTAAAAAGGGAAGATCATGGCTGAGAGGTTACACATCTTAGATGTTATAGGGCTGAAACTGGATTGTCAGACATCTGCATTTCAATATACTTCTTCTGTCTTATGATCTCATTAAATAGTTCCTCAAATGTTAATTCACAAATGGGCAGTTCTAACTTCTCATTCATGTATAAGTACATATCTTCGATTACACATTTAATCTTGGGTGACTAGCATAATTTCTACTTCAGCAAGTGTGAATTCAGTTTCGTATTTTTTAGCAGCCATTTCTAGAAATTCCCCTTCTTAGTTTTCTTTATATTTCAATAGGCACAAATATCTTCCTGGATATACATACTAGACACCTTGAATATTTTTTAATTCCTTTGATCTTTATCCAGCATCATCTGTTCAGCTACAATAATATCCTTTGGATAAAGATTTATACCCTTGTTTACACATTTATTTACTCACTGTTGCTTTACTTTTGGAGAAGGCAATGGCACCCCACTCCAGTACTCTTGCCTGGAAAATCCCATGATGGAGGAGCCTGGTGGACTACAGTCCATGGGGTCGCTGAGAGTCGGACACGACTGAGCGACTTCACTTTCACTTTTCACTCTTATGCATTGGAGAAGGAAATGGCAACCCACTCCAGTGTTCTTGCCTGGAGAATCCCAGGGACAGGGGAGCCTGGTGGGCTGCCGTCTATGGGGTCGCACAGAGTCGGACACGACTGAAGCGACTTAGCAGCAGCAGCAGCAGCTTTACTTTTCCTGAAATCCAATATATAAGTACTGTATTTTTAAAGTAATATTTGCTGGTAATCACAAAAGCTAGATGATAATAAAGTAGAACTTCTACTAGGCTCTTCAAACCTATGGTATTTATTTGGATTAAGAAAAATAGATAATATTTACTTATAAGGCATTATGTATCAAGGGCTATAATATATTCTTATTCTAACTGATGTGTTTTTAGTCACTTCTCTATATTGCATGCTCTAATTGATATAAACATTATTTATTATTTCTCTTATGTCATGTTTTCATGTCTGTTCCATAATGAGTCCTTGAAAAATGTATAGTGGCAAATCATATTATTCCTATTAATTATTATCTATTAGGAACAAACTCATTAGTGTGGAAATACAACTTCTGTCTCCAAAGGATAAAATAAATGACTCATATCAAGATCGATCTTGAGAACAGTTCATCGCACCCAGTTCAATAATGGGTGTCTAATGTTTCAAGATTGGAATAGGAGGGTTGAATTGTTCTATGTGGGAGAATAGGGCTAATGTTTTATTAAGAAATTATTAATGTGATACTTTAAAATTGCAAAGTAGATTTGATAGAAATAGAAGATTTAATCCATCCAAGAGAAGACAAGGAGAAAGTAATTGAACTCAAATAATAAGTGTCATGATTGGCATCTCTCTTGCCCTTCAGCTCCAAAGGAGTTAGGAAAGATACAGAGACACTAGACATCCAAGAGATCTAGGAAGAATGGATTCAGGTGGTGCCCTGGCTCTCACAACTATCAGCCCTAGGATTGAGGTAGAATCTCCCCCTATGATTATAGAATAGTAATGTGATATATCACTAATAATTTTCAAGTTGGAAATTATTGAGATTTTAATTATGCAGCTGCTTTTTATAGGTTTTCCAGAAGAAACAAGACAGGATGCAGAAGTTGCATGCATTCTAAACTGCAGAGACAGAACAAAAGCATGCAAGCACTCCCTTAGTCTTTTAATTTACTACTAATTTTTTTGTCTTAGATTCCTCCATGAAACCACTCACTTAAGTATGTCATGAAATCTAATTTTTTCTCATTGATTTATTTCAAGTCATCTTATAATCAATCAAAGTCATATCACACTCACCTTTATTTTATATTTTAAAAAGTTATATTCTATAGTCAGTCTTCTTATACAATCATCTACTTTCTTTGAAAGTATATTCATCAACCTAAAATATCCTTTTCTGTATTTATAATCTAAGCCATTTTTGCTATTATATAGATATTCTGTCATGTTCATTGGTAATTTCACACATACTTGTGCTTTGTTCTAGAGTATATTTAAAAGACCTGAAAATAAAATATACATCTTATTCTTGTTCCATGTCTCTTCTAGTCATTCTGGTATTTTAGCAAAGCTGAAGATTAATCATTTTAGTTGACTGACATTTTCCCCAAATGTCATCAGTCTGTTTCTGCGTACAAAAGGAAGACTCAGAGTACCCATTTTGTTACTCTTTGACTTAGGTGCACAATTAATATGTATTCTAAGAAGGTATGAAATTATTTTGCATACATATTTTTCCAAAATAGAATCACAGAATTAAAGGTTTAATATTCTTTTTAAGTAAAGTTTTAGAATTCAGTAACTCCTATTTTTTAGTTAAATGCCACTTAAAGCAGAGTGCCCAAAGCAGAGTATATTGGATGATAACTAAGACAAATAGCATTATGATCTGAAAAGAAATAGAAACTAAGCTGTTTTTATTCTCTATAGTGACCAATCATCTATAAATCAAATAAATTATATCTGGGAAAGTGCCACTTTTTCCAGATTAACATCCTGGGTATTTTGCAGGTAAAATAAAAACTAATAAAATATGTATAAACATAACTATTTCATTAGATGCTTAATGCACTTTAATAGTTAAATTGGTGCATAAGATTATATGGATTATCCACTTCCATAAATCAGTGTGTTTGCTAACTATAACAGGTACCTTTTTTGTACTATTAGTTGAAAGTATTATAACATTTATAGCAGTAAATTGTCTAGCTATGTGCTTCACATTTGAAGATATAACTATTATCTACTTGACCTGCATACAGATTTCTCAGGAGGCAGATCAGGTGGTCTGGTATTCCAAAAAAGGTCCAAAGCTATGGTTTTCCAGTAGTCATGCATGGATGTGAGAGTTGGACTATAAAGAAAGCTGAGTGCAGAAGAACTGATGCTTTTGAACTGTGATGTTGGAGAAGACTCTTGAGAGTCCCTTGGACTGCAAGGAGATCCAACCAGTCCATCCTAAGGGAAATCAGTCCTGAATATTCATTGGAAGGATCAATGCTGAAGCTGGAACTCCAATACTTTGGACACCTGATGCGAAGAACTGACTCATTGGAAAATACCCTGATGCTGGGAAAGATTGAAGGCAGGAGGAGAAGGGGATGACAGAAGATGAGGTGGTTGGATGGCATCACTGACACGACGGATATGAGTTTAAGTAGGTTACAGGAGTTGACTTCCCTGGTGGCTCAGATGGTAAAGCGTCTGTCTACAATGAGGGAGACCCGGGTTCAATCCCTGGGTTGGGAAGATCTTCTGGAGAAGGAAACGGCAATCCAGGCTATTGCCTGGAAAATCCCATGGACAGAGGAGCCTAGTAGGCTAGAGTCCATGGGGTCACAAAGAATCGGACTCGACTGAGCGACTTCACTTTCACTTTCAGGAGTTGTTGATGGACAGGGAAGCCTGGTGTGCTGCAGTCCACAGGGTCGCAAAGAGTCAGACATGACTGTGTGGCTGAACTGAACTAAACTGATTATCTACTTACATGAAGAAAGGTGCATTTTTATATTAATGTAAAATTATTTAATTTTACAATAGAAAATCTGGCATTAAACTGGAAAACACTGTGGAAGCAGATTCTATTAATATTATTATCAATTACTAAAATAAAATTAGAAAGACAAGAAACTTTGATATATAGTGTCAAAGGCAGGGAAACCAAGAACACCATGATTAAAAGGATTGGTGCAGATGTCGGCCTGTGTTTTCTGGACTCAAAGAAACTATAGCTATGGACTTAAATCATTTAAGTTCAATGTGGACGCTAAAAATGAGTTTCTGTAAAACCATTCTTAAACTGTCAACTCTATATATCAAATTTTACTCAGCTATTAAATTCTGACTATATTGAGGTAGCAGTCACAAATTGGAGGAGATTTGAGGAGAATTCACCACTACAACAATTATAGGTTTCATGTTGCAGCATATTTCAAATGAAATCAAATGTTTTATGAAGTGGAATTCATGATTTTGATCTAGTTCTCTCCTCCCCCCTTTCCCTTTGGTAACCATAAATTTATTTTCTATGTCTATGAGTCTGTTTATGTTTCATAAATTTATTTGTGTCATAGTTTAGATTTCATATATAAGTGATATCACATGGTATTTGTCTTTATCTTTCTGACTTACTTCACTTAATATAATCATCTTCTAGGTCCATCTATGTTGTTTCAAATGGCCTTGCTTCATTATTTTCTGTAACTGAATGATATTCCGTTGTGTATACATACATATACATATATATATGTATATACACATACGAATATGAACGTGTTAGTCACTCAGTCGTGTCTGACTCTTTGCAAGTCCATGGACTTTAGCCCTCCAAGCCCTTCTGTCCATGGAATTCTCAAGGCAAGGATACTGGAATGGGTTGCATTTCCTTCTCCATGGGGTCTTCCCAGCACAGGGACTGAACCTGAGTCTCCCACATTGCAGGCAGATTCTTTACTGTCTGAGCCACCAGAGAAGCTATATATATATATATATATATGCCACATCTTCTTTATCCATACATCTGTTGATGGACTTTTAGGTTGCTTCCGTGTTTTGGTTATTGCAAACCCTTCTGCTCTGAATATTGGAGTGCATGTATCTCTTCAAATTAGAGGTTTCTCTGGATGCATGCCCAAGAGTAGAATTTTGGGATCATATGGCAACCCTATTTTTAGTTTTTTTAAAGAATCTGCACACTGTTTTCCATAGTGGCTGTACCAATCTACATTCCCACCAACAGTTAGGAGGGTCCCATTTTCTTTGCATCTTCTTCAGCACTTGTTATTTGTAGAATTTTTAATGATGGCCAATCTGACTGGTGTGGGGTGTCATCTTATTGTAGCTTTGATTTGCATTTCTCTAATAATTAGCAATTTTGAGCATTCTTTTCATGTACCTATTGGCCATCTGTATGTCTTCTTTGAAGAAATGTCTAATTAGATCTTCTGTCCATTTTTTGATTGGGCTGCTTGGTTTTAATTTTTTTATTAGGTTGTATGAGCTGTTTGTGTATTTTAGAAATTAAGCCCTTGTCAATTGCAGCACTTTAACTGTTTTCTCCCAGTCCATAGACTGTCTTTTGTTTTATTCATGGTTCCCTTTGCTGTGCAAAAGCTTTTTTGATTAGCTTCTATTTGCTAATTTTTGCTTTTGTTTCTGTTGTCTTGGGAGACTGACCCAAGAAAAAACATTAGTACAATTTACGTCAGAAAATGTTTTGCCTGCATTCACTTATAGGAGTTTTATCTCCTATAAAGTATCATGTCTTATAAGTCTTTAATCCATTTTGAGTTCATTTTTGTGAATAGTGTGAGGGTGTATTCTAACTTCATTGACTTACATGTGGTGTCCAACTTTCCCAGCACCAGTTGCTGAGGAGACTATATTTCTCTCATTATATAAGCATGCCTCCTTTGTTGAAGGTTAATTGACTGTAGGTGTGTGGGTTTATTTCTGGGCTATTCTGTTCCATTGATCCATGTGTCCATTTTGTGTGTGTGTGTGTGTGTGTGTGTGTGTGTGTGTGTGTGTGTGCCAATACCACACTGTTTTGATTACTATAGCTTTGTTGTGTAGTCTGAAGTCTGGGAGGATTATACTTCCTGCTTTCTTCTTTTCCTTCAGGATTGTTTTGGCAATTCTGGATCTTTTATGGTCCCATAAAAATTTTAGGATTATTTGTTGAAAATCTCATGGATAACTTGATAGGGTTCACATTAATCTGCAGATGCTGTGGATTTTATGGCCAATTTAATGTTATTAATTCTTCCAATCCAAGAGCATGGGACAATTTTCTATTTCTTTGAATCATCTTTAGTTTCCTTCATCAATGTTTTAAAGTTTTCAGTATCTAAGTCTCTGTGGGAAGTAGCAAAATGAATCCATAATGTAATTTAAGTAACATCAGTCATTGTTATTTGAATATATTACTGTATCTGTTATATATTTCATTATAAAGGCATATTTGAATATTCTTAATGTTGACTATTGGAGGTTTAGATATGCTTTGAATGGTATAAGGAGAGAATCTGTAACTTGTGGTCCTGTAAATTTTCTTCACTGTATAACTAAACAGATATTGAGATCAAATATATTTCAGTAGCCAGACACTGAATATAAGTATCAATAGAATCTGTTCTTCTAATAGAGAATACACTTCAATTAATACTAAATTTGACATTGTGTATACCTGAGAACCTTCAATAGCCAACTAAGAAAGATGACTTACTGAAGACAAATCAGACTGAGTTATGAAAGCAATTATCTATAAACGAGAAGTGAGAAATCTTAAATCCCTTTTATTCCAATCTCAAGTGGTTAATACATGACTCTGCATAAATCATAAAAATATTCTTTGAATTTCCAAGCTGACCTCATCTGGAAAGCTGAATTTGTCATTTAAATATCCCATCTTCCTGAATATGAAGAACAATAACCAAAAAACCCCTCACAATGTCTAATGTCCCTTTTACATTTATTCAAAAATTTTACATTAATATATAAAAGCACATGGAAAAATCACAGTTTGAAAACAATGCAAAGTGAGTTAGAATGTGAAGATATTATAAATGTTGCTCTTGTTCTGACTTGTTCTATAGCATACCACTAAATTTTAAAGTACTCAATCTCTGATTTTTTAATATATAGGGTAAAGGTTTGATTTTAAAGCTTTAATGAAAACTGTTAAATGTTTGTTTTTATGTTTGAAATTATGCACTTAGTTTATGCCATTTCTAAACCTAATTATTCCATGAAGTCTGAAAGAAATTACATTATTTTTCCCTAAAATTTAACTTCTTGACACAGTGCATGTACTTTTCAGTGTGTATTATTGTGAGTATTCCAAAGAGAGAAGAGACTATCCATGTGAATTTTCATGCCACGTGTGGGTGAAATGGAGGAAGATGAGAGGAGGGGTAGGACGTGGGAGAGAAAGGATGGTAAGGATTTGGGAGGGGCTTCATCTCTCAATACATACAAGATTCTCTGAATTTTCAGTTTATTAGATGTTTTCTGTCTAAAAAAAGTGAAATTCAAATTTCAATGGGTGCCCATTAAATAAAATTTTATCGAAATCTTATCTTAGAGAAACTTGGTTAAGAAAATATAAATGATGAAAACAATTTTTCCATTTATTTGTTGTCCATAAATTATTGGCCATCTTCCTAGGCAACAATTTATTACCAATTTAGCAGGAATTTCTTTCACTGTACTCTTACTTGCTAAGATCCTAATGATCTAAATATTATATATTTATACATAGAAACATATATTATTAAAATTACTTTGGGCTTAATGATGCTGCCATATACACTTAAAGAAGTGCATCAACTGTACATGTACATCTTATTAAATTAAAGTGAACAGACTCAGCAAATAAGACATTACTATCAAACTAGAAACCTTCTTACTCCTGTCCCCATTTATCACTTCAGTCCTCCTCCTGAGAAATAAGCTCAATTCTGACATGTAAAATTATAGATTAGTTTAGCTGACTTTGGAAATGTATGCAATGGGAACCATGAAAATATACGATTTTGTAAGTGGCTTAATGTTCTCAATATAATTTGTCGTATATTTTGAATACTGTCCATCACTATTTCTTCAACTAATGCTCTTGCCTCATGTCTCTTTCTTTTCCACTGAGACCTCAATATAATTTATGTTATACTCATTATATCCCATATTTTAATATCACATGTGCTCTTTTTTTAACCTTATAATTGTCTCTCTGATCTTCAGACTGTGCATTTTCTTCCAATATATCTTCAAGTCAACTAACTCATTTTTCAGCTTTTTAAAATGTGTTGTAAAACCTACTCATTGAATTTTGAGTTTTAATTATTTTATCTCTAGTTTTGGAATTTTGGGTAAATCCCGGGAGTTGGTGATAGACAGGGAGGCCTGGCGCGCTGTGGTTCATGGAGTTGCAAAGAGTCGGACACGACTGAGCAACTGAACTAAACTGAACCTTTGGGTTGATTTAATTTTTTCACTTGGCTTAGTGTCAGTTCATATATACAAAACTTATTATTTGGATTATCAGAGCTTTGAATGAAAATGAAGTTATAGTTTGAGGTTTGGGATGCTATCTTACATGGAGATGGTTAGGGTAATTTAATCTTAGATTGTATAGTGGGGACATGCTACCTGGATCTATTTAGGCACTGAACTAGTTTTAAATCTTTAAGAGTTCATGAAGTGGCTTAATGGTAAAGAATCTGCCTGCCAATACAGGAGACAAGGGTTCAATCCCTGGTCTGGGAAGATCTTACATGTCATGAAGCAACTAAGCCCCTGAGCCACAACTATTGAGCCTATGCTCTAGAGACCGGGAACCACAACTACTGAGCCCACGCACCCTAGAGCCTGTGCTTAGCAAAAGAGAAGCCTGAGCACCGCAACTAGAGAGTAGCCCCCACTCACTGCAACTAGAGAAAAGCACATACAGCAAAAAGACCCAACATACCCAAAAGATAAAAATTAAAATAAAGTTTTTTTTAAGTTTGTGAAGTATTGTCTCAGTCTTGTGTACCTTTATCCCAGAGTCACTTTCTCCATATTTCCCATTCTAAAGCTTCCTTGCAATAGTCTCTTCTCTTTGAAAGACACTACTTTTCAACTTTTCCTCTACTCAGTGAGGCCCCTGAAAACCCTGTATAGCTTTGTAGCATCTTAACAGATTTGGGCTCCATTTTCAGACTTTCAGCTACACTGTTTAATAAATAATGTCTTAAGGAACTAGCAATGCCAAATAATTGGACTGACATTTCTTGGCTTCCCCTATTTCTTTCATTTTGACCCTAAAAGTCTGCATTGATTGACAGCTTTCTAGAGTCATCAAGCATATTTTTAACACTCGAGATTTCAGAGTTTTTTTTTTTTTTACTAGCATTCTTAGTTCAAAATAACTTATGCCAGAAACAGAACTAATGCATTGTAATATTTATTGCCTGAAGGAATGTGAGATAAGCAATTTACATGTTTTATTACAAATAAACCTTGTAAGAACCTTGTAAGTTGTATAATGTCCACTGTTAAAGGTATTCACATTTATATTATCCAAAAGTCTTTAAATTAGAGGAAAACATATTCTTGAATAATTTGAATGGAAGCATAAAAATGTGACTATATACGAACACATGGCTTCACAGTGGGTTTCAATAGAATGTAATTTGATATGTGTTTACCATCAAAATAGACTTTGAAAAACTTATTTAACGGTTGGATGGCTTATTTTTATGAAACTGTCTGTGATACTTAAAAAATACATTTTTGGTCAAGTATTTACAGTGTTTAGATTCATATTTCAAAGACTGTTTGATTTGATATATGTCTGATTGGGAAAGAAAAGTAACTAAAAGATGACCAATTTTCTCATTTCAGATTTTTTATAGGTAGATGAAAAATTATAGACGTAAAGAGGTATGGGTAGCAAACAAATGTAAAAAGTAGGTTATTAAAAATTGAGTTTCTCATTTTATAAATTATAGTGGTTCTCAAATAACACTCTTTAAGCAATAGTAATATAGATAAGGAGGTGATACTTGAAATTAATGATTAAAGATTTTATATATATATATATATATAGGAATTCTCCTTTTTTTTCAATCCAGAGTGATTAGGTATATGAATGTATATGTGTGTCTCTGGACATGTATTTTGTAAGCCTATGTACATATTACAGATGCTCACATAATCCCATTTGCACAAACTTGTTTTTATGTCTACCATGTAAGAATTTACAATATTGGTAATAGTTCTCCAGAGAAAAATAATCAATAGGATATGTGTTATTTAGTGGCTAAGTTGTGTGAGACTCTTTTGGGACCTCATGGATCGCAGCCTTCCAGGCTCCTCTGTTCATGGGATTTCCCACCCAAGAATCCTGGAGCGAGTTGTGATTTCCTTCCCTACGAGATCTTCTCAACCCAGGGATCAAACCTGTGTCTCTGGCATTGGCAGACACTCCTTACCAGTGAGTTACCTGGGAAACCCTAGGATATGTGGGTTTATAGAAAAACATTTTAAGGAGTTTGGTCACATGACTGTAGGGGTTGCCATGTCTGAAATCTGCAGGGCAGGCTGGCAGGCTGGAGACCCAGGGAAGAACTGATATGGTAGCTCAAGACAAAAGGCAACCTGTAGGCAAAATTCTGTTTTTCTCTATTTTGGCCTTCAAGTGGTTGGACCATGCTCACCCACATTATGAAGAGTAATCTGGTTTACTCAAAGTCTATAGATATAAACATTAATCTCCTTTAAAATATTCCTTCACAGCAACATCTGAACTGGTGTTTGAACAGACACCTTTGTACCATGGCATAGTCATATTGATGCATAAAATTAACCAACAGTTCTTAAATCATGACCTTATACATCATAATATTGAACTTCAGTTTTTTCTTTAATTAAGTAATGGAAGTCAAACAGCAAGTTCAGACTGTTCAATGAATTATGAAGTCTAGTGTTTAGAGTAGTCCAAGAGCTTTATGTAAGGAGAGATAAAAAATGTTTGATTTCATGATATTCCCAGATCTTGGCTGAGCAGAAAGAATAGAAGGAAATGATAGGTCTCCTGAACCTTACTAAACATAAAATAGAAATGATTCAAGATGCATATTCTTCTATCAAACCCTGAAAGGGAGATGGCAAGCAGGTTCTCAGAAAGAGATAGAGGCCTTATCAGTAAGGATCCTCAGAACTCAAGGTATTTGTTTCCATAAAGAGAAGTTGATGAAGAAACTGCAATTATTCAGTAAAAAAGCACAACTGATGCATGTAAATATAAAAAGTCAGTCATCATTATTCATGGATTCTGTATTTGCAAATTTTCCTACTCACTAAAATTGGTATGTAATCCTCCAATCAATGTTTCTTGGCCCTTTTGTGTCATTTGCAGACAGGCACAGAGAGATGGAAAATTTGAATCACCTTCACATTTCAATCTAAGGCCAAAAAAGGTGGTTCTAATTTATTGCTTCAGCTCTTATACTATAAATATATCCTTTCCATGATATGTTTAATATCATATTTTGGGGGTTGTTGTGCCTTTTGCTGATGATTTCACTGTTTAAAGTGTCCCCGAAGGAAAGTTATGACCAACCTAGATAACATATTCAAAAGTGAGACATTACTTTGCCAGCAAAGGTCCATCTAGTCAAGGCTATGGTTTTTCCAGCGGTCACGTATGGATGTGAGAGTTGGACTGTGAAGAAAGCTGAGTGCCGAAGAATTGATTCTTTTGAACTGTGGTGCTGGAGAAGACTCTTGAGAGTCCCTTGGACTGCAAGGAGATCCAATCAGTCCATCCTAAAGGAGATCAGTCCCGGGTGTTCATTGGAAGGACTGATGCTGAGGCTGAAACTCCAATACTTTGGCCACCTCTTGCGAAGAGTTGACTCATTGGAAAAGACCCTGATTCTGGGAGGGATTGGGGGCAGGAGGAGAAGGGGATGACAGAGGATGAGATGGCTGGATGGCATCACTGACTCGATGGATGTGAGTTTGGGTATACTCCGGGAGTTGGTGATGGACAGGGAGGCCTGGCGTGCTGGAATTCATGGGGTCACAAAGAGTAGGACACGACTGAGCGACTGAACTGAACTGAATTGAACTGAAAGTGTAGTGCTAAATTTCTGTTCAGAGTTCCTAAGCACAAGGTTGTGATATGTCTAAAAAAATTACAAGTGTTAGATAAACTTTATTCAGGCATGAGTTGTAGTACTGTTAGATAATACATATTAAATAATGTGTCTAAAATGCACATAAAAGAAGATTATGTGTTGATCTGCTGATGAAACTGTTTGAGACTGGTGTCATACCTAACTCTACATTTCACTTAGTAGTAAGGTTTTAGTAGTAAGGTCTTTGCTAATTGAGAGTTCCTGGTTCAGTTAAGTTCAGTTCAATCACTCAGTCATATCTGTTCTTTGCAACCCCATGGACTGCAGCACACCAGGCCTCCCTGTTCATCACCAACTCCCAGAGTTTACTCAGACTCATGTCCATTGAGTCGGTGATGCCATCCAACCGTCTCAGTCTCTGTCATCCCCTTCTCTCACCTTCAATCTTTCCTAGCATCAGGCTCTTTTCAAATGAGTCAGTTCTTCACATCAGGTGGCCAAATTATTGGACTTTCAGCTTCAGCATCAATCCTTCCAATGAATATTCAGGACTGATTTCCATTAGGATGCACTGGTGGATCTCCTTGCTGTCCAAGGGACTCTCAAGAGTCTTCTCCAATACCACAGTTCTTCAGTGCTCAGCTTTCTTTATAGTCCAACTCTCACATCTATACATGACTACTGGAAAAACCATAGCTTGACTTGATGGACCTTTGTGGGCAAAGTAATGTATGCTTTTTAATATGCTGTCTAGGTCGGTCATAACTTTTCTTCCAAGGATCAAGCGTCTTTTAATTTCATGGCTGCAGTCACCATTTGCAGTGATTTTGGGGCCCCCCAAAACAAACTCTGTCACTGTTTCCACCGTATCCCCATCTATTTCCTATGAATTGATGGGCCTGGATGCCATGATCTTAGTTTTCTGAATGTTGAGCTTTAAGCCAACTTCTTCACTCTTCTCTTTCATTTTCAACAAGAGGCTCTTTAATTCTTCTTTGGTTTCTGCCATAAGGGGGGTGTCATCTGCATATCTAAGCTTATTGATGTTTCTCCCAGCAATTTGATTCATCCAGTCCAACTGTGCTTCATCCAGTCCAGCATTTCTCATGATGTACTCTGCATATAAGTTAAATAAGCAAAGTGACAATACACAGCCTTGATGTATTCCTTTCCCGATTTTTGGAACCAGTCTGTTGTTCCATGTCCCATATCATAGTTCTAGCTAAAGTAGAAGAAGTGCAAGAAGCTAAAGTGGATGTAACTCCCAAACATCATCTTTTAATCTCTCTAAGTGGTCTACCTGTTGCATTTTGACCTGCATACAGATTTCTCAGGAGGCAGGTAAGGTGTCTGGTATTCCCATCTCTATAAGAATTTTCCACAGTTTGTTTATATCCACACAGTCAAAGGTTTGACACAGTCAATACAGTAGAAGTAGATTTTTTTTTGGAACTCTCTTGCTTTTTCAAAGATCCAGCTGATGTTGGCAGTTTGACCTGTGGTTCCTCTGCCTTTTCTAAACCTTTCTTTAACATCTGGAAGTTCATGGTTCAGGTACTGTTGAAGCCTGGCTTGGAAAAATTTGAGCATTAATTTGCTAGCATGTGAGATGTGTGCAATTGTGTGGTAGTTTGAGTATTCTATGGTATTCCCTTTCTTTGGGGTTGAAGTGAAAACTGACCTTTTCCAATCCTGTGGCCACTCATGAGTTTTCCAAATTTGCTGGCATATTGAGTGTAGCACTTTTCCGGCATCATCTTTTAGGATTTGAAATAACTCAACTGGAATTCCATCATCTCCACTAGCTTTGTTCATAGTGATGCTTCCTAAGGCCCACTTGACTTTGCATTCCAGGATGTCTGGCTCTAGGTCAGTGATCACACCATCATGATCTTTTTAATATGGTTCTTTTGTGCATTCTTGCCACCACTTCATAATATTTTTTGCTTCTTTTAGGTCCATACCATTTCTCTCCTTTATTGTGCCCATCTTTGCATGAAAATTCCCTTGGTATCTTTAATTTTCTTGATGATATCTCTAGTCTTTCCCATTCTATTGTTTTCCTCTATTACTTTGCATTGAACACTGAGGAAGGCTTTCTCATCTCTCCTTGCTATTCTTTGGAATTCTGCATTCAAATGGGTATATCTTTCCTTTGCTCCTTTGCCTTTCACTTCTCTTATTTTCTCAGATATTTGTAAGGCCTCCTCAGATAACAATTTTACCTTTCTGCATTTCTTTTTCTTGGGATGGGCTTGATCCCTGTCTCCTGTACAGTGTCATGAACCCCTGTCCACAGTTCTTTGGGCACTCTGTCTATCAGATCTCATCCCCTGAATCTATTTGTCACTTCCACTGTATAGTCATAAGCAATTTGATTTAGGTCATACCTGAATGGTCTAGTGGTTTTCCATACATACATCAATATAAGTCTGAATTTGGCAATAAGGAGTTCATGATCTGCGCCACATTCAGCTCCTGGTCTTGTTTTTGCTGACTGTATAGTGCTTCTCCATCTTTGGCTGCAAAGAATATAATCAATCTGACTTTGGTATTGACCATCTGGTGATGTCCGTGTGTAGAGTCTTCTCTTGTGTTGTTGAAAGAGGGTGTTTGCTGTGACCAGTGTATTTTCTTAGCAAAACTCTGTTAGCCTTTGCCCTGTTTATTTTGTACTCCAAGGCCAAATTTGCCCATTACTCCAGGTATTTCTTGACTTCCAACTTTTGCATTCCAGTCCCCTATAATGAAAAAGACATCTTTTTTGGGTGTTATATCTGGAAGGTCTTGTAGGTGTTCATAGAACTGATCAACTTCAGCTTCTTCAGCATTGTTGGTCGGGGCAAAGACTTGGATTACTGTGATATTGAATGGTTTGCCTTGGAAGTGAACAGAGATCATTCTGTCATTTTTGAGATTGCATCCAAGTACTGCATTTCAGACTCTCTTGTTGACTATGATGGCTACTCCATTTCTTCTAAGGGATTCTTGCTCACAGTAGTAGATGTAATGGTCATTTGAGTTAAATTCACCCATTCCAGTCCATTTTAGTTTGCTGATTCCAAAAATGTAACTGTTCACTCTTGCCATCTCCTGTTTGACCACTTCCAATTTGCCTTGGTTCATGGACCTAACATTCCAGGTTCCTATGCAATATTGCTCTTTACAGGATCAGACCTTGCTTCCATCACCAGTCACATCTACAACTGGGTGTGGTTTTTCCTTTGGCTCCATTTCTTCTTTCTTTCTGGAATTATTTCCCTACTGATCAGTAGCATATTGGGTACCTACTGACCTGGGGAGTTCATCTTTCAGTGTTCTATCTTTTTGCCTTTTCATACTGTCATGGGGTTCTTAAGGCAAGAATACTGAAGTGGTTTGCCATTCCCTTCTCCAGTGGACCACATTCTTTCAGAACTCTCCACCATGACCTGGTGTTCCTTTTTACTTTACAGTGTACAAGTACTATAGTTAATGAGAATCAACTGCGTGTGTGGCTTCAAGTGTGTGTGTGTGTGTGTGTTGAGATACCTATCTACAAATATATATACGATTAATTAATGACAGCATTCATCAGCTAAATGTGTGAGCACTTTCACTGAAAATGGAGTTTCAGTTCAAACATAGTGTACTTAATTGCTGATGACTATTATTTCACATCTTCACCTTTGATGCACAGATCTGATATTTGTACAATAAATATTTCAAACTGTATATATAAAATTTTGTTGATGTTTATTGACATTTTAGCCATCAGAGGTACTGTAAGACTAATAGTTATTGGAATTTAACCATTTTATCCCTTTTATCTGATGAGTCACTTTTGTTATTTAAACTAAGATCTTCCTAGGGTTGAGGTTTAATCACAGGAAGTGATCACAACTCTAAACTCTCAGTGAGCTCACAGACAAAAATCCTTTCACATTGCTTCCCAAATGGATTATATAAATATTTTATACATGATAAGAATATATTAATATATATTAGTATTGTAATAATGCTATAGACAGATATAGCAAGAGATTTCAGGAAAGATTTATTTTAACTTTGGAGTAAGGATTGGTGAATTTAACTTTCAGTGAGTCATTCTCATTACATGATTTCGGAAAAAGTCACATAATTCCTTTAACCCTAGTGTGTCTCAATTATAAACCAATAATAATGATGCAATTTTTAATTAACTTAGGAATAATTTATACTCATTAAAACTTTTAAGTGTACACATCCTTGACTTCTGACAAATATATACACTTGTGTTCCACTCTCAGGTCCAGAGTAGCTGCTCTGCTTATGTGAAACATTTGGTTTTGTCCATCTATGTATATAAACCCTAGCTCTCCCCAGGTGACTTTCAGGGGATCCCATTAACTCCTCGCATAACATTTCTAAGCAGCTCCCTACTTTGGTGTGCTCCTGCAGATGACAAGTAGTCTGCTTCCCTAGACTCTGATCTTGCCTCCTCAGTTTACTGGGACCCCTGTGCTGTATATGAAATTCTGTTCTCTGTGTGGCCATTGGGAAATTTTTCCCATGCATAGATCTGGCCTGATCCATGGAGCTTGCCTTTTTCTTTCTCTCCTCTCAGGGATGACAGTCTTGCATGGTCATTCATCACTATCTTAAAGTAGTTGCTTCAGATATTTCACCCAGTTTTATGGTTTATTGGAAGATAGGCATAATATATATTCTATCATTGATGAAAGCCAGTGTAGATTTTGCAACCGTATTGGAGAGGAGAAATCTGAAGAGGCTTATAAGTTTATTTATTCCTCTTTATTTAGGTAAACATGCTCTATTTATTTTTAGCGACTTTGTTCCCTATTCCCTCTCCCTCTAGAGATTTATGGTGCTTCAGAGGGATCTTACTATAAAACTATTGCTATAACATATCATTTCCCCTTATCTATAAACAAATATTGGAGAACGCAATGGCATCCCAATCCAGTACTCTTGCCTGGAAAATCCCATGGACAGAGGAGCCTGGTAGGCTGCAGTCTACGGGGTTGCTAAGAGTCAGACACGACTGAACGACTTCAGTTTGACTTCACTTTCATGCTTTGGAGAAGGAAATGGCAACCCACTCCAGTATTCTTGCCTAGAGAATCCCAGGGATGGGGGAGGCTGGTGGGCTGCCGTCTATGGGGTCGCACAGAGTCGGACACGACTGACGCGACTTAGCAGCAGCAGTAGCAGTATAAACAAATATTCTGTGAAATAATTAGAAATCAGAGAGGCATTCACTCTCTGCTGATCCTTGGCTTGTAATTCTTGGCTTCCACAATAATATGTAATTTATTTACATTCCATGGAAGGAGTGATAGGTTTACCTACTCCCTTGTCATCATTTGGGCTCTCTGGAAAGGTGAGAGAGATATGGATTTAGGCATACAGAATAGTATTGGTAGTAACACCTGTGAAAAGAAAAGTGGACCAAGAGGACAAGACAGAGTTAACCACATGCTTGGAATGCAAATATGATGGAGCCAAGTTGGGAGGTCTAAAGTATAAATTGGCCATTCGAGGTGTGCCAGTTAGTGTAGAAATCAGAAGGTCATAATACCTCTTTTCAACTTAGTCATTGGCTGGGACCATACTGAGAAGAGAGTGTTCTCAATAACTACCATCATGCTCATTCATTGGCAGAAGGGCACCTTGAGAATAGCATGTCCTTGGCTTGCCTGGGTCATGATTTTGGAAGGTGTGCTAGAGTGGCAATTTTGAAGAATGGCCATATCTGAACTTTCTGCTGATGTGACAGAAGATTGAACAAATACAGGGGAAACTGAGAAAATAAGTAAATACTTATTGCTGATTGGAGCCAGATTTAACTTAAATAAAATATGTCATGGTATAAATGATAAAGCACTCTATGAGTAATATTACTTAATATATTTTCGTTAGTACAAATTCCTGTCTTCCAGCCTTTTTCTTCCTGGATTTATGTTCATATTAAAGAATTTGGTCTTTGGTATTTCCATATCAATTTAGTGCTGAATTTAATTTTCATTATACTTCTTTTTGTATTTCTGTTCTTTGAGTTTCTATGATGATTTTGATACAGTAACTTAGTCAAAGTTTACTTGGTGGCTGGGAAAAGTTAATTCAGTTTCTATAAAGTATTTCATTTCCTATCAGTAGCTCTTTTAGGCCCTGGGAGAATCTGCCTTATCTCTATTATTTTCACTCTCTTCAAAGTAAACAGAGGCAGGTATTGTTATCACATCTTAGGAACAGGAAAGTTGAGCCCTGGAAATTTAATAGCTTGCCAAGGTCATTTTCACTTGAAAACACAGCTGAATCCATATTTCATGTATAGAATAAAGATTTCTTTAAAAATAATTTAATATAATTATATATTTGGGTATTTGCAAAAGGTTATGATTTTTAAAATAAGCAGAAAAATAAGCTGTGTCTTGGCACCTAGCCAATCAATGCATTGACTATTATGTAGATTTATGTACCACAATGAGGTAGCTAGGCAAGGCTTTAAAACATAAAAAATATACAGTAATTTCTCATTTCCATTTGTGCCATGAACTCATTAGAAAAATGAAGACCTCCTCTGTTTTTACAACTCTCAATCCTACCCTAGTGACATCTATTTGATTGCTTATAAGGCTCTAATACAGGTAACTACTAACCATATTATTGACAACCTAGCTTCCATTAGCCAATTTCATGGAAGACTAATCTATTTGCATTTGCCTGGATAAAATTATTTCTGTATCTGTGCAAATTATACTATTTTGTAATTTATATTACAACTTTTGATTGCCCTGTCAATGTAATTTGTAGTATTTATATTTTAAAGCTTAGATTTTATGTAGATATTTAGATTAGCTAAAATAATCACAAATATAGTATTTTTACAATATTAAAGGTAAACTTTTGAAATTAAAATTTCCATTAAATAGTTTCAAATATTCATTATTATAACATATTTGAAGCTTGAAGTATATCCACATCATTGTTTGATGCCTGCTAGAAAAATTAGAAAAAATTTCTGATCTACTTTAAAAGACAGGTTTTTAAGTATATGGATTGTATGGAAAATTAAGGATTGCAGAGAATTATTTCTGTTTACTATTGTGTTTCTATGTAATGGCTATGTGATGTTTGCTGCTGCTAAGTCACTTCAGTCCTGTCCGACTCTGTGTGACCCCATAGACGGCAGCCCACCAGGCTTCCCCCTCCCTGGGATTCTCCAGGCAAGAACACTGGAGTGGGTTGCCATTTCCTTCTCCAATGCATGAAAGTGAAAAGGGAAAGTGAAGTCGCTTAGTTGTGTCCAACTCTTAGCGATCCCATGGATTGCAGCCTACCAGGCTCCTCTTTCCATGGGATTTTCCAGGCAAGAGTACTGGAGTGGGGTGCCATTGCCTTCTCCGATGTGATGTTTAAGAGGTTTCTAAAATCCAGGCATCTCTTTCTATTCCAGTTTTATTTCTTTTTTTTTTGTATGTCCTTTTTTTTTTTTATTTTATTTTTAAACTTTACAATGTTGTATTGGTTTTGCCAAATATCGAAATGAATCCGCCACAGATACATGTGTTCCCCATCCTGAACCCTCCTCCCTCCTCCCTCCCCTACCCTCCCTCTGGGTTGTCCCAGTGCACCAGCCCCAAGCATCCAGTATTGTGCATCGAACCTGGACTGGTGACTCATTTCCCACATGATAGTATATATGTTTCAATGCCATTCTCCCAAATCTTCCCACCCTCTCCCTTTCCCACAGAGTCCATAAGACTGTTCTATACATCAGTGTCTCTTTTGCTGTCTCGTATACAGGGTTATTGTTACCATCTTTCTAAATTCCATATATATGTGTTAGTATACTGTATTGGTATTTTTCTTTCTGGCTTACTTCACTCTGTATAATAGGCTCCAGTTTCATCCACCTCATTAGAACTGACTCAAATGGATTCTTTTTAATGGCTGAGTAATACTCCATTGTGTATATGTACCACGGCTTTCTTATCCATTCATCTGCTGATGGACATCTAGGTTGCTTCCATGTCCTGGCTATTATAAACAGTGCTGCGATGAACATTGGGGTACACGTGTCTCTTTCCCTTCTGGTTTCCTCAGTGTGTATGCCCAGCAGTGGGATTGCTGGATCATAAGGCAGTTCTACTTTCAGTTTTTTAAGGAATCTCCACACTGTTCTCCATAGTGGCTGTACTAGTTTGCATTCCCACCAACAGTGTAAGAGGTTCCCTTTTCTCCACACCCTCTCCAGCATTTATTGCTTGTGGATTTTTGGATTGCAGCCATTCTGACTGGCATGAAATTGTACCTCATAGTGGTTTTGATTTGCATTTCTCTGATAATGAGTGATGTTGAGCATCTTTTCATGTGTTTGTTAGCCATCTGTATGTCTTCTTTGGAGAAATGTCTATTTAGTTCTTTGGCCCATTTTTTGATTGGGTTGTTTATTTTTCTGGAATTGAGCTGTAGGAGTTGCTTGTATATTTTTGAGATCCGTTTTATTGACCTTGCAAATGCGATACATCATTGTTTACTTTTTGGGGCTGAAGCATTTTAAAGGACATGCTGGGTCATTTTACAATACATTTTATAAAAATATATCATTTTAATGACCAGCAGTTATCCTCCTTTAATAGTATTCTTTTTCTTTTATGTCAAGATTCTTGGAAATTTCATGATCATAATTAGAAGGAAGAAGCAATTTATTATAAGCAAACAATTAAGTATTTTCTCTTTCCAGAAACAGTAAGTTGAAAAACTTTAAATATGGTAATAAACAACCAAAGAAACAAAACTTAAACTTATATTTATAATGCAATTTTATATTTCTTTTCCCATAAAGTAGATTTTCTTTAATCCCTTTTTCATGTGTCAATTAATTTCTTACCCTCTCACAAATAATAATGAGTTAATGTAACCCAATGTAAAATATAATTCCCTAATTTTATCTTGGAGACAAGTAGCTTATTTTAGTTCCAACAATTCTATTGTGATCAAAACATAGAAGTATTAACATTCCCTTTTTAAAGCTTCACTTGGTGAAAGCAAATACTTTTACAGAGAACTTGCACTGCTAAATGTTAGATTATATTTTTAAACAAAATTACAAGTGTGTTTAAGGTTCTCCAGAGAAACAACCAATATATGTAGATCATAAATAGATAGACTGAAATAGATATGTTTTCATGGGATAATGAGGATTGACTCACATGATTATGGAGGCTAAGAAGGTTCACAATATGCCATCTGCAGGCTGAAAACCCAAGAAAGCCCATGATGTAGTTCCAGTTTGAGTCTGAGGGCCTGAGAACCAGTAGAACTGATGGTATAAGTCTTGTTCAAGAGCAAGAGAAGACTGATATCCCAGCTTGGCAGTCAGGCAGAGAGAGTGAATTCTCTCTTCCTCCACTTTTTTTTTTTGTTTTATTCAGACCCTCAGTGGATTAGATGATGTTCACCACCTTGACGGCCTTCTCCTTTACTCAGTCTGTGTATTCAAATGCTAATCTCTTCCTGAAACATCCTCATAGATACACTCACACATATATATGTGTATATATATATATATTTTTTTTTTGCTAGGAATCCTAACAAATCTGGGAATCATGTGGAAGCTAACACAAAATTAACTACACATTTTCTATATTTCAAAACTTATGTAATTCAAATTGCAGCTCAGCATTCCTCAGTCAGTGCCTTCTGCATAGGATAAATGCTGTCTACATGGTATACACAAAAGTATTTTTATATTTATCTTATAAAAGAAAATTACATTAGAAAAGCATCCAATCAAGAACTTTAATGTAAAATAAAGTTCGACCTTGTAACTAAGGTAATTTTGGCATTCTGTGTTTGCCCCAATTATGTGATTTATTAAGAAATACGGTTCATATAAGTATGCCTTCTGTAGAACCAGCAGACAAAATCTAATCATGAGCACATAGAAATACTAACCCTGTTGGCCCAAATTAACTGATCCTATGCTCTAATGAGTGTGAAGCAATCAAGAGAAATTTTATTTTAGCATATTAGTGCAATTGAGGGGCATAAATTTATCATTTTACATATTAATGTTGTTTTATATATAATATTTTATATATAATAAGATCTAATATATAATAAAATCTATCTAATTTTAAAAAGCAATATTGCCACGAATATGTTGCAGGAAGGGGGGCACTTTCCAGGGCCCAAGAGTGAGCTCTTGTTAACACTTGGAGAAGAATTTTCTGAGGAGACACACTAGCTGACAAAGCAAGAGTCTTTATTGGAAAGGGGCACGGGGTGGAGCAGTAGGGTTAAGGGAATCCAGGAGAACTGCTCTGCTATATGGCTTACAGGCTTGGGTTTTATGGTGATGGGATTCGTTTCTGGGTTGTCTTTGGCCAATAATTCTGACTCAGGGTCCTTCCTGGTGGTGCATGCATTGCTCAGCCAAGATGGATGCCAGTGAGAAGGATTCTGGGAGGTGGAAGAACACGTGGTGTCTGCTTTTGACCGTTTCCAAACTCTTCCATTTGGTGGTGGTTTGTTCCTTCTGTGACCTTTACCAGGACCTCCTGTCGTAAAATAACTCACACAAATGGTTACTATCATTCCTGGCCAGGGTGGGTGGTTTCAGTCAGTGTGCTTCCCCTAACAACTAGATATGTTTATTTAAGGTGATAAATCAATTAATAGAAAACTTTGGACGTATGCATTCTTCTCCTTGTTGCTAATACAGTATCTTTTTCCATTTGTTTACTTCTGTAATTCTTCTGACTTGAAATAAAATCTTCACTTGTTTTCCTTACTCCTAAAGTACCACAGCATACAACTCAGTTGGGGTGAATTTTGTACCTCGGGCTTGTTTTCCTGCTCCTCTTAAGAATTTAATTAGCTAATTAGCTTTCTCAGGTGTAAGCAACAGATGCCTTACATCTGTTCATAATATGTGACTAGCCAGGAGCACTTTTCCCCCAAAATTTGGACTGAAGAAATTCATTATGTCTCTTTAGTTGGCTTTTTCTTACACACATGATTCCAGCTAGTCCTGAAGCTAATATGTTGGTCCTTAATATTATTTCTCCCCAAGGAATCCAGTCTACATTGAATCTTCAGTTGTGCTAAAGAATCAATTATTGTTTCTCTCTGTTCCTATCTAGGTCCCTAACTTTTGCCTATGTCTTCATGCTACTTGCATATAAAGAATGCATTTTTGTTGTTGTTGTTTTGATGTAGTTTAACTTTTACAGAACAGATACTTTCTCACTATCTTTTGGCACATGTGCGGACTTTTTTCCCCACCACAGAGACATACATAATCTATTTATATGACCTGGTGTCCTTAAAAGCAAGCAACAAAAATGACTGACTAATCTGAGTCAAAATTATTTTACGGACTTCATATTTTCCTTAAAGAATCATCCAGAAGAATCGAGGGATCTGTTGGGAAATAGAAAACAAAGGGAAGCTGCAAAGTCAGAACTAAGGCAAAATCATAGGACAGAACATTCTGAGTAAAAGTCATCTTGATTGCCCACCAGCACTGCCAGCACTTAAGTCCTGGTGGTTACCCTGCTATCTGCAAAATGGATGTTGCTGCTTTTACTGTGGCTATTAACATGGAATCTTCACATTTTTGTTGCTGTAGTTCCTGATTCAACTCTGGTACTGAAGCCATTTGGGCCTAGATCACAAATTCACATGCACTGATTTTTAGCTTCTACAAAAGAAGTTTAAAACCAGAAGTTTACAAGAAGTCTTTCACTGGAAATTAACAGTGGAAGGCAATCCAAATATTAGCAAATAGTAAGGAACCACACTAACTATACAAATGCAGAAATCTACTACTTCAGTGCAGAAAAATTTATACCATGTAGAATCATAAATTCAAATACCGAAAAGCATACAGCATACATCTGTTTTTGTTAAAAGAACTTCCTAGGGTGATGAAAAACTTGTATATTCTGTCGATAAATGGTAAAGTATTTGCCAAAAATCCATCAAATCCATCAAATATATATGTGTGCATGCACACATATGTTAATAGTGAAAAATTACATTGTGTAAGAATTTCTCTCTGTATAATCCAGTTTGATATATACTACTGAGTATATCTGATATCCCATTTCTAATATACACACCTAATATATAGATCATATAAGCATTATATATTTATTATATATTAGAAATTATATAAGTATAATTCACATGTACATACACATATCCACATACCCCAAGGTACAGATGTTCATGAGAATAAGATCCAATAGAGAACAAAATCAGAATTTTCAAATATCCTATTTAATGAGTGAAAATGTGTCATTTCTTACTATGATCCACATATATACTTCAAGTACAAATCTATGCTGTACTTAATTATTTTTAATTTCATGTTTTAGAGCCCACTAGATAGTTTTTGTCAATATTTTTGAGCCAAAATGTCTTTATTGTTTCTAAATTTTATTCCTCTTTTTTAAGTTAAAAGCATAAAGGATTTGTCCACAGTTTCCAAGATAAAGCAGTAATACTTAGGCTGAGCTCAAGTTTTATCATATCACATTTGTACCACTATAATTAAGAGTCCTCAGGCCTTTCAACTACCCTTTTCTTATGTATTTTGTTATTTATAATTATACTTTAAGAAAATCACTTCTCAATTATTCAGAATTGAGGGGAAAAATCAAACCTTATTTTGAGCTAGAATATTCAATAAATTTTTCAAAGGAATAAATAATTTCTTCTTCAAATACTATAGCTATCTGTCTTAACAATACCACTTTAGCTAACAATTATTTTGTTTGACAGTCCTAGTGTTCAAAAACACAGTGCAAAAAGTACAACTAAATAACAATTTATGATCATTTCCTACACATTGTAGATTAAATAGACAAGAATATCTTTATGCAGATATGAAAATTAATGATTTAACAAAATAAAAATCATCTTAAAACAATGTATCATCACTGAGTTGTATCACATATATAGTATATATATATATATTCACTTATTTATAAATATGAATTAAAATTCCATAATTATTTCATAATATTTTTTAGAGTAAGTTAATACAAGGCAGCTGTGGAAGTTCAATACAAAAATGAATGGCAGAGGAGTCAGGAATATATGAAACATTGTGAATCTTTTTCAGATTGAGCCCCTACTCCATCCACAATTGTGTTATATTCCAGCCTGTGCTGAGATTCTTTTTCATCCTTTACCCAAACATTTTCTTTTTTCACACTTGGATCTGAGGCTAGAAATTTTATTTATCAATTCATTGTATGCTTTAAGTAATAAAACGTAGACTTCTCGCTACTTCTTAGAAACTTTAGTTCAATTCAGTAGCTAAGTCATATCCGACTCTTTGTGACCCCATGGACTGCAGCACGCCAGGACTCCCTGTCCATCAACAACTCCCGGGGTTTACCCAAACTCATGTCCATTGAGTCAGTGATGCCATCCAACCATCTCATCCTATGTTGTCCCCTTCTCCTCCTGCCTTCCATCTTTCCCAGCATCAGGGTCTTTTCAAATGAGTCAGCTCTTCACATTAGGTGGACAAAGTATTGGAGTGTCAGCTTCATCAGTACTTCCAATGAACACTGAGGACTGATCTCTTTAGGATGGATTGGTTGGATCTCTGTACAGTCCAAGGGACTCTCAAGAGTCTTCTCCAATGCCACAGTTAAAAACCTTCAATTCTTTGGTGCTCAGCTTTCTTTATATTCCAACTTTCACATCCATACATGACTAGATGAATGTTTATAGGCAAAGTAATTTCTCTGCTTTTTAATATACTGTCTAGGTTGGTCATAACTTCCCTTCCAAGAGGTAAGAGTCTTTTAATTTCATGGCTGCAATCACCATCTGCAGTGATTTTGGAGACCCCAAAAATAGTCAGCCACTGTTTCCATGGTTTCCCCATCTATTTGCCTTGAAGTGATGGGACAGGATTCCATGATCTTAGTTTTCTGAATGTTGAGTTTTAAGCAAAATTTTTCACTCTCCTCTTCCACTTTAATCAAGAGGCTCTTTAGTTCTTCACTTTCTGCAATAAGGGTGATGTCATCTGCATATCTGAAGTTATCGATATTTCTCCTGGTAATCTTGATTCCAGCTTGTGCTTCATCCAGCCCAGCATTTCTCATGATGTAATATAAGTTAAATAAGCAGGGTGACAATATCCAGCCCTGATGTACTCCTTTTCCTATTTGGAACCAGTCTGTTGTTCCATGTCAAGTTTGAACTGTTGCTTCCTGACCTGCATACAGATTTCTCAAGAGGCAGGTCACGTGGTCTGGTATTCCCATCTCTTTCAGCATTTTCCACAGTTTATTGTGATCCACACAGTCAAAGGCTTTGGCATAGTTAATAAAGCAGAAATAGATGTTTTTCTGGGACTCTGCTGCTTTTTTTATGATCCAGCGGATGTTGGCAATTTGATCTCTGGTTCCTCTGCCTTTTCTAAAACCAGCTTGAACATCCGAAAGTTCACAGTTCATGTATTGCTAAAGCCTGGCTTGGAGAATTTTGCGTGTTAATTAGCATGTGCTGCTGCTGCTGCTAAGTCACTTCAGTTGTGTCCGACTCTATGCGACCCCAGAGACTGTAGCCCACCAGGCTCCCCCGTCCCTGGGATTCTCCAGGCAAGAACACTGGAGTGGGTTGCCATTTCCTTCTCCAATGTATGAAAGTGAAAAGTGAAAGTGAAGTCGCTCAGTCGCGTCCGACTCCTAGCGACCCCATGGACTGCAGCCCACCAGGCCCCTCCGTCCATGGGATTTTCCAGGCAAGAGTACTGGAGTGGGTTGCTATTATGTGAGATGAGTGCAATTGTGCAGTAGTATGAGCATTTTTTGGCATTGGCTTTCTTTGGGATTTGAATGAAAACTGACCTTTTCCAGTCCTGTGGCCACTGCTGAGTTTTCCAAATTTGCTGGCATATTGAGTGGAACACTTTTACAGCATCATCTTTTAGGATTTGAAATAGTTCAACTGGAATTCCATCACCTCCACTAACTTTGTTTGCAGTGATGCTTCCTTAGGCCGACTTGACTTCACATTCCAGGATGTCTGGCTCTATGTGAGTGATCACACAATCGTGATTATCTGGGTCATGAAGATTTTTTTTGTACAGTTCTTTTATGTATTCTTGCCACCTCTTCTTAATATCTTCTGCTTATGTTAGGTCCATACCATTTCTGTCCTTTATTGAGGCCATCTTTACATAACATGTTCCCTTGGTATCTCTAATTTTCTTGAAGAGCTCTCTGCTGCTGCTGCTAAGTCGCTCAGCCATGTCCGACTCTATGCAACCCCAGAGATGGCAGCCCACCAGGCTCCGCTGTCCCTGAGATTCTCCAGGCAAGAACACTGGAGTGGGTTGCCATTTCCTTCTCCAATGCATGAAAGTGAAAAGTGAAAGGGAAGTCGCTCAGTTGTGTCCGACTCTTAGTGACCCCATGGACTGCAGCCCACCAGACTTCTCCATCCATGGGATTTTCCAGGCAAGAGTACTGGAGTGGGGTGCCATTGCCTCCTCTGGAAGAGCTCTCTAGTCTTTCCCATTCTATTGTTTTCCTCTATTTCTTTGCACTGATCACTGGGGAAGGCTTTTTTTATCTCTCCTTGCTATTCTTTAGAATTCTGTATTCAAATGGGTATATCTTTCCTTTTCTCCTTTGCTTTTCACTTCTCTTCTTTTTTAATTTCTTTATTTTAATTAGAGGCTAATTACTCTACAATATTGCATTGGTTTTGCCATACATCAACATGAATCTGCCACAGCACTTCTCTTCTTTTCATAGCTATTTGTAAGGCCTCCTCAGACAGCTATATTGCTTTTTTGCATTTCTTTTTCTTGGGGATGGTATTGCTGCCTGTCTCCTGTACAATGTCATGAACCTCTGTCCATAATTCATCAGGCATTCTGTCTATTTGATCTAGTCCCTTAAATCTATTTCTCACTTCCTCTGTATAATTGTAAGGGATTTGATTTAGATTATACCTGAATGGTTTAGTGGTTTTCCCTACTTTTTTCAATTTAAGTCTTAATTTGGGAATACGGAGTTTATGATCTGAGCCACAGTCAGCTCCCAGTCTTCCTTTTGCTGACTGTATAGAGCGTCTCCATCTTTGGCTGCAAAGAATATAATCAATCTAATTTTAGTATTGACCAACTGGTGATGTCCATGTGTAGAGTCTTCTATTGTGTTGTTGGATGAGGGTGTTTGCTGTGACCAGTGTGTTTTCTTGGCAAAAGTCTATTAGCCTTTTCCCTGCTCATTCTGTATTCCAAGGTCAAATTAGACTGTTACTCCAGGTGATTCTTGACTTTGTACTTTTGCATTCCAGTCCCCTATAATGAAAAGGAATTTTTGGGGGGGATATTATTTCTAAAAGGTCTTGTAGGTGTTCATAGAACCTTTCAACTTCAGTTTCTTCAGCATTACTAGTTGGGTCATAGACTTGGATTATTTTGATATTGTATGGTTTGCCTTGGAAATGAACAGAGATCATTCTGTCATTTTTGATATTGCATCCAAGTACTGCATTTTGGACTCTTTTGTTGACTATGATGGCTATTCCATTTCTTCTATGGGATTCTTGCCCACAGTAGTAGATATAATGGTCATCTGAGTTAAATTCACCCATTCCAGTCCATATTAGTTCTCTGATTCCAAAAATGTCATTGTTCACTCTTGCCATCTCCTTTTTGACCACTTCCAATTTGCCTTGATTCATGGATCTAACATTCCAGGTTTCTATGCGGTATTGCTCTTTACAGCATCAGGCTTTGTTTCCATCACCAGTCACATCCACAACTGGGTGTTGTTTTTGCTTTGGCTGCGTCTCGTCATTCTTCCTGGAGTTATTTCTCCACTGATCTCCAGTAGCATTTGGGGCACCTACTGACCTGGGGAGTTCATCTTTCATTGTTCTATCTTTTTGCCTTTTCATACTGCTCATGGGGTTCTCAAAGCAAGAATACTGAAGTGATTTGCCGTTCCCTTCTCCAGTGGACCACATTTTGTCAGAACTCTCCACCATGACCCATCCATCGTGGATGGCCCTACACAGTGTGGCTTAGTTTCACTGAGTTAGTCAAGGCTGTGGTCCATGTGATTAGATTGGTTAGTTTTCTCTGATTGTGGTTTCTGTCTGTCTGCCCTCTGGTGCCCTCTCTCAGCACCTACCATCTTAATGGGGTTTCTCTTAGAAACTAAATGAACCTATAAACCTGAACGGAGAATGAAATTAAAGATTTATTATGTTAGTAGTGGAAACAGTTTGAGATGTGATTTTCATGTTCATCTTTTTGTGTAAGAAATATGTACTGGGAGGTAGAGATACTGATGAAAACCTTCACTGACAAATTGCTTGTAAGCTGAGCATTATTATAATAGCAACATTCCAAATCAGTTATGAAATATGCTTGCTTTCCTGAAATTTAGATCTTCAAAGAAGTTTTTAGAAAGTTCCTGAAAGGCTTACACTGAGATAACATTTTTAAAATGCTTATTTTTTAAGTAGACATTTTTGTATGACTTTAAATGTATGAACTATTTCAAGTTTATTTTCTGGTTTACTGATTAATTAGTAGTCTTATGAAGGACAGTGTACAGTCAGATTATTTTTCTTCATTGAAAATTGCACATTGCAATAATTCAAATACATACCAATAAATATCTAATTATTTAGAATTTAAGTTTTTTTCAAATGCAACTAAAGTAAATTTTAAAACTTAATTCAAACTTATTTAGTGTGTGACCAACTGATGAAGTTTTACATTCCTACAACTTGAATATTTGTAGTTATACATCAAACTATCATAAAAAATTGTTTTTATGCTATTGAGTCATCTCTAGGAAGTCAAAAAATCTAGCTAATATATATGAAAAAAATTACTGATTTTTCCAATGATAACTGTTTTGAATTTATTTCATGTTTAATTTATAAACTATAACAATATAAATCTTTATGAAATTATATTAAATAATTTAATTTAAATATAAATCATTTTCTCTTTAGCATATAAGCATAGTCTTTTAAAATAATGTATTATATATTATATATTAATATGGAGAAGGCAATGGCAACCCACTCCAGTACTCTTGCCTGGAAAATCCCATGGGCAGAGGAGCCTGGTGGGCTGCAGTCCATGGGGTCGAGAAGAATCTGACACGACTGAGGGACTTCACTTTCACTTTTCACTTTCATGCATTGGAGAAGGAAATGGCAACCCACTCCAGTGTTCTTGCCCGGAGAATCCCAGGGACAGGGGAGCCTGGTGGGCTGCCGTCTATGGGCTCGCACAGAGTCAGACACGACTGAAGTGACTTAGCAGTAGCAGCAGCGTAAATTAATTACTAATAATTTAAACTCATCAAAAACAATATGTGCTTTCAGTTCAGTTGCTCAGTCGTGTCCGACTCTGCAACCCCATGAATTGCAGCATGCCAGGCCTCCCTGTCCCTCACCAACTCCCGGAGTTCACTCAGACTCACGTCCATCGAGTCAGTGATGCCATCCAGCCATCTCATCCACTGTCGTCCTTCTCCTCCTGCCCCCAATCCCTCCCAGCATCAGAGTCTTTTCCAATGAGTCAACTCTTCACATAAGGTGGCCAAAGTACTGGCTTACTATTGTTATATTTAAGCAGCATATTTTCAAAACAATATTTTCTTATTATGCATTAAAATTGTACTTAAAATGTGACTGTTGCTATATAATTTTATCATCATTTGACATATGATATAAAAAGAAAGAGTTTCCCTTGTAGCTCAGCTGGTAGAGTCTGCCTGCAATACCAGAGCTCTGGGTTCAATCCCTGGGTTGGGAAGATTCCCTGGAGAAGGGAATAGCTACCCACTCCAGTATTCTGGCCTGGAGAATTACAGGGACTGAGGAGAGTGACAGTCTACAGTCCATGGAGTTGCAAAGAGTCAGACACAACTGAGCAACTAAGTACACACCCACATAAAAAGAAAATGATGACTAAAACCTTGCAGTAATGCAAACACACACACACACACCATGAGCTAAAGTATGTCTACCTACTGTAGGTCTTTATTTCCTGAAAAACAATAGTCTAATTGTTAAGTTTGGACACATATTTTAAAGAAGGTCACAATACATAAGAATTTCTGAAATTTAGCTATCCAGGATATGCAGATGACACCACCCTTATGGCTGAAAGTGAAGAGGAACTAAGAAGCCTCTTGATGAAAGTAAAGTGAAGAGTGAAAAAGTTGGCTTAAAGCTCAACATACAGAAAACGAAGATCATGGCATCCGGTCCCATCACTTCATGGGAAATAGAAGGGGAAACAGTGGGAACAGTGTCAGACTTTATTTTTTGGGCTCCAAAATCACTGCAGATGGTGACTGCAGCCATGAAATTAAAAGACGCTTACTCCTTGGAAGGAAAGGTATGACCAACCTAGATAGCATATTCAAAAGCAGAGACATTACTTTGCCAACAAAGGTCCATCTAGTCAAAGCTATGGTTTTTCCTGTGGTCATGTATGGATGTAAGAGTTGGACTGTGAAGAAGGCTGAGTGCC
>NW_011495026.1:271171-287915 GCF_000754665.1 Bison bison bison | reverse complement strand
TTTGCCAACAAAGGTCCATCTAGTCAAAGCTATGGTTTTTCCTGTGGTCATGTATGGATGTAAGAGTTGGACTGTGAAGAAGGCTGAGTGCCAAAGAACCGATGCTTTTGCACTGTGGTATTGGAGAAGACTGTTAAGAGTCCCTTGGACTTCAAGGAGATCCAATCAGTCCATTCTGAAGGAGATCAGCCCTGGGATTTCTTTGGAAGGAATGATGCTAAAGCTGAAACTCCAGGACTTTGGCCACCTCATGCGAGGAGTTGACTCATTGGAAAAGACTCTGATGCTGGGAGGGATTGGGGGCAGGAGGAGAAGGAGACGACAGAGGATGAGATGGCTGGATGGCATCACTGACTCGATGGATGTGAGTCTGAGTGAACTCTGGGAGTCGGTGATGGACAGGGAGGCCTGGCGTGCTGTGATTCATGGGGTCGCAAAGACTCGGACATGACTGAGCGACTGAACTGAACTGAACTAAACAAAAATACAGACATATAAGCAAACAGTTTTTGGCATAAAGCATGGACATGGTAATTCTAAGCTGTAAACCAGTAATAAAACAAAGAATAAAAATGTGAAATTACCTCTCTCTTATTGTTCTTTGTGGTGATGAAGTTATTCAGTTTCCATAAAGACAGTTGCTATCCACAGGGAAGCTATGTAGAAATCAGAAAAGAAAATAAACATTTGCACTATAATAAATATTGAAATTATCAGTAGATTTTCTGTTTCAAAGTAGTTTTCTCAATGTAAATGCACATGCAAATATATATTTTAAGGTCTTTAGTAATAATAATAACACAATACCAAATATGTTCATTGGTAAATAAGTATTGAATTATGAGCTTCTCTACCCAAAGGCACTAGGCTGACAGATTGTATCATCCATACTGTTTCTCTATTTTCTGAAGATTTTTGTTCTTTAATTTATAAATTTATCTCTGTAGAAAAGTAGTACTTTTTATTTACAGGCAAGACGGTTCAATGGTTGGATGATTAAATAATTATAGCTCTGTGACAATTCCACTAAGTGAAATGATGAAGTAAAGATTAGAATACTGCAAAGTTTTTGATATCACAGGTTTCTGATTCATAGATTCAGTTTCCTTGCATTGGATAAATTCTCTCATTTTATGGAAAACTTAAAACTCCCTGTGCCAGAACCTTTTACGAAGTCTCAAAATTGTTAGTAAAGCAATTTTATTGACTTTGCATTACCTGTATATGACCCTAAGGATATTTTTAAGGTTTTCTTTTCTCAATATCCAAGCAGGCATATTTAGATTACAGATCACAAACACAAAATGTAAAGTAACATACCTCAATATTTTATTAAAAGTATTTGTTTTCCCACGGGCATCCAAGTTACTATAAGTCTTTTGTGGATAGATTATTCCCTTTACTCATTTAAAGAAGAATACAAATAAAGCATTAAAAGAATTCCAATAGTAGAAGCTTAGAAGATTTGCTCTAGCAAATATTAAAACAATAGCTATCAGACTAAGGGTTTCAGGGTGGGATAAATTCTTCTTGATACAGAAAATATATATTATTTTATGATCTCATAAAATGATATATTGTACAGGCAAGTGTGAAAAGAAAAAGAAAGAACTTCTCTTAATAGGAAGAGAACATATAAAATGTTTCAAATAGAACATTCTATAGCACTGAGTATTCACTGAATTTAACTATTTTTTCCTAAAGTTTAGAGGAAGGAGACTGTTAGATTGTTTGTTCATGGATTCAACACATTGATTACATAATATTTATTGGGAGTATTTTAGGTACCAGAGGTGCAATAGATTAAAATCAGAAAACTTCCCTGCTCTCTGGAGAATGCATCTATAGGAGAAAATATAACAGATGAATAAACAGACACACAAAACAGTTTCAGTGTAAGTTCTGTGAGTGAAAATCATGCACGCTGAGTGGACTGACTGCTGGTTTAAATTGAAGAGATGATATTTGGCCGGATCAGAATCAAACAAGATCCAGCCATGTTGTGTGCATTAGGAAAGCACATTTCAGGAAGCTGGGGGGAATGAGCGGGGGGCATCCTAAGATTCTTTAACCTCATGCTTGTGTGGAGAGTTTTATGATCAAACTACTGGCTAATGATGAAAAATGGGGGATATAAGGTTAGAACTTTACAGCAGTTAGGTCTTGTTGCAAATTCCATTTCAAGTAAAGAATTCATCCTATATAGGAAAATAATCTAAAAAATAAAGGGTGAATATATGTGTGTGTGTGTATATATATATATATGATTCACTGTTCTATACCCAAAACTAAAACAAGAATGTAAATGAACTATACTCAAAGTTTTTTTTCTTTAATAAATTCATTTCATGCAAGTGGAAGAAAAGACTTTCAAATATAAAATTAGAGAAGTGACAAACTGTAGTCTTTTTTTTTTTTTCTCTTGGTTTATGGAAAATGAATCAGGAGATTCAATGGGAAACAAGTAAAATCAGAAACAGGGAATAAGTAGTATTTTGCTAGCCTAAGTGTACAATCTTATTTTGTTGGTAATGATTAAAATTTGTTTAGAATGAGGTCATATTTTCAGTATACATCTAAAATAAACTTTTAAATGATTGAAGATGAATTTAAAGACAGAAGATTAAAAGATGATGATTGGGAAATTACACATTCTTTAGCTTCATGTACTTCTATTTTAGCTAGAAGGAGAAGGACATGGGACAGGGAACAACAGACTGGTTTCAAATCAGGAAAGGAGCACACCAAGGCTGTATATTGGCACCTTGCTTATTTAACTTATAGGAAGAGTACATCAGGTGAAATGCCAAGCTGAATGAAGCACATGTTGGAATCAAGATTGCCCAGAGAAATAACAATAACCTTAAATATGCAGATAACACCACCCTTATGGCAGAAAGTGAAGAAGAACTAAAGAGCCTCTTGATGAAAGTGAAAGAGGAGAGTGAAAATGTTGGCTTAAACTCAATATTCAGAAAACTAAGATCATGGCATTCAGTCCCATCACTTCAAGGCAAATACATGGGGTAACCATGGAAACAGTGACACACTTTATTTTCTTGGGCTCCAAAATCACTGCAGATGGTGACTGCAGCCATGAAATTAAAAAACACTTGCTCCTTGGAAGAAAAGCTGTGACCAATGTAGATAGCATATTAAAAACCAGAGGCATTAGTCCATTTAGTCCAAGGAAATGGCAACCCACTCCAGTATTCTTGCCTGGAAAATCCTGGTAGGCTACAGTCCATGGGGTTGCAATGAGTAGGACACGACTGAGCAACTTTACATTGACTTTGATAGTTTTTACAGTAGTCAGTCATGTATGGATGTGAGAGTTGGACTATAAAGAAAGCTGAGAGCCAAAGAAATGATGCTTTTGAACTGTGGTGTTGGAGAAGACTCTTGAGAGTCCCTTGGACTGCAAGGAGATCCAACCAGTCCATCCTAAAGGAAATCAGTCCTGAATATTCATTGGAAGGACTGATGCTGAAGCTGAAGCTCCAATACTTTGGCCACCTGATGCGAAGAACTGACTCATTGGAAAAGGCCCTGATGTTGGGAAAGATTGAAGATGGGAGGGGAAGGGGATGACAGAGGATGAGATGGTTGGATGGCATCACTGACTCCATGGACATGAGTTTGAGTAATCTCTGGGGGTTGGTGATGAACAGGAAAGCCTGACATGCTGCCGTCCATGCGGTCACATAGAGTCAGAGACGACTGAGTGGCTGAACTGGCTCTAGCTTCTTGAAAATTGCCCTAAAATATCCCTATAGATGTGCTTCCCCCAGTGTCTCAGCAGTAAAGAATCTGCCTGCAATTAGGAGCCACAGGAGACAAGGGTTTGATCCCTGGGTCAGGAAGATCCTCTGGAGAAGGGAATGAAAACCCATTCCAGTATTCTTCCTTGTAGAATCCCACAGACAGAGGAGCCTGACAGCCTACAATCCATGGGGTCACAAAGACTCAGACATGAATGAAGCGACTCAGCAAGCATGAAGGCATTGCGAAAGACAGTGATTCCCAGCATGTGTGTGGGGTGGGAGAGGAACAGAGTTTCCGTGTCCTATGGATCGTTTGAAGTTTTGCGTTTTGTTGTCCTTATGATTGAAGGGACCCAACTAATACTTATTCCTGTGAACATTTATCTTTGATGTATTAGATGTCCTGGCTTTCAGCAGGTCCCACATAATTGTCCTGTGCCTTGAACAAATTATCAGAACTTTATTCATAGATCCAAACATATTTTAAATAGATTTAATATTCACTGATACTTCCAGAATTGTACCTAATACTCAAAATAAGAAAAATATTTACCAGAAATTCTCACCATTTTGGAAAAAATCATACCATCAATAATAATTCTACTTAGGGCAAATTTGAATCAAGAATACAATAAAGATGTATCAGTTTGCATTTGTATTTGTTGCATACAATGATGTACCAGAAATTTTTGAGGGTTCTTTTAACAGTTTCAAAACCAAAACATTGTGACATTTGAAACATAAAATGAAAGAATCTCTTTGCTGCTGCTGCTGCTGCTAAGTTGCTTCAGTGTATCCGACGCTGTGCGACCCCAGAGACGGCAGCCCACCAGGCTCCCCTGTCCCTGGGATTCTCCAGGTAAGAACACTGGAGTGGGTTGCCATTTCGTTCTCCGATGCATGAAAGTGAAAAGTGAAAGTGAAGTCGCTCAGTCGTGTCTGACTCTTAGCGACCCCATGGACTGTAGCCTACCAGGCTCCTCCATCCATGGGATTTGCCAGGCAAGAGTACTGCAGTGGGATGCCATTGCCTTCTCCGAAGAATCTCTTTAGCTTTTATCAAAAGAGGTTATATTCAAAATGAATTATATAGTTGTCATTTCATATTTACAGTTATAGTAGAGCAATGTTAAGAATGATGTTATAAAATTCTGTATTGAAATTATTTACTTTTTTCTTGCACTGATAAATATTTACCTTGCCCAAAGCAATGAAGAAGACACTTTCCAATATCTTCCTCTGAAAGTTTTACTGTTTTTCCTGACATATTAAGAACAGTCCCTCTGCATTTGACTTATACCATCTCCCACATTGTATTCCTTTCTTACATTTGTATTCTTTTTTTGATCTTTCTTTAAATTTGGATTATTTTTATTTATCTATCTTTAGTGTCAATAATTCCATCCTACCCCATAATCTTTTGCTAACCCTCTTTTTTGAATTTTGATTTTAAATATGTCTTTTTTTGATCTTTCTTTCAATTTGGCTTATTTTTATTTACCTATCTTTAGTGTCAATAATTCCATCCTATCCCATAATCTTTTGCTAACCCTCTTTTTTTAATTTTGACTTTAAATATGTATTTTCAAATCTAGAATTTCCATTTATACTTTTAATGTACTCCTATACTCAATTTTCTCCATATTTTTAACTAGCTTTAAACAGTGGCATGTCCTCTGTTTTATTTACTATATTAACTGTATTTAAAAATCTTGGATGTACATATTTGTGTAATTAGAGAGTATGATGTACAAAATGGGTCATATGACCCTGCTAGCACTTTGAATAATTTTTTATTTTGTGTCAGTCACTTTGGGTAAATCTTCTGGTCCTAGATGAAGTGATCTTCCTCTAGATGTGGTTATTTATTTCCTTTATTAATTAGAGAGATTTGGGAGCTCATTTCCTTAAGTTAATTAGTGATAAAAATGAGCTACATTTAGGTAGATCTCAGAGTTCCAGCTGAGATCATAGTGTATGCACTTGGGTCATGCCCTTAGGGATGCTCAAGTGTCGTCTTTGCCTTTTCAGGGCTGTAAGCCTGCCAAAGTTCCAGTCAGCTTAGATTTTAGACCTCTATGCTGCACAGAATTTAAAAATGTTTTGAAAAGAAAGCATTTTAACTGCAAGACTTCAAAAATGTCCTTTATTTTTCTCTGTCCCTGCAGGAGTAGTTCTCTGCTTCTACAAAGCGTAAACTCTTGGCCTCTTAGGACCACTTAGAATTGCAGAAGCCACCGGGGACTCTCAGGGTACACATGATTAACTCATCACTGTAATCTTATCTTCCAGAATCATAGCCCTTTTCATCAATCTTGAGTTAGCCATCTCTGATACCTGTAAGCAATTTATTTTGGTATTTTGCATTTTATCTGCTTTTTGTTTATTTGGGTTTGTTTTTGTTTTTTAACCTTTTCTATACCATAGGGAAGAATAAACATATGCCTAGGCATAATTCTCAAAATTACAACATAAATTGGCCACATTACAAGCACGTGTTTTATTAAGAGATACTCTCAAGAAAACTCATAAGTATTACATTGTATTTCATGAAATATCTCTTCAATTTTAACATGAAAGTGATACTTTGCCAAAATTTTGTCTAAAATTAACATTGCAGAAAAATAAACTTCTTTGCCTTTTTCTTTTGCCCACTTCCACTCATCAAACCATTGATTCCTAACTGGGATCTATATGTACCTGTTTGAGAAGCCTAAAATGTGAACAGTATTTGAACATAGTTCAATATGTTTGAAAAATGGGGTAAACTTTTCTGTTTTAAATGTGCTAAAATGGTAAAATAATAAGGTTAAATCCTGAGTAGGGAATTTTAAGCAAGGATTTGAACTGTGATCAGAGTAGATTTTGCATGTGATTCCTGGAAATTGAAACTTTCTTCTCTTTTATGTTAGTTATCTTTGGTCAAAAATAATTGCTTGTTTAATTACATTTCACAATTTTTCCAATAAAAGGGAATATTAATAGATAATTTGTATATATTAAACTGTAAGAAAAATGAACACATCTCATTAGTTGTAGCATGATAAACATGTACTACGAAGTCCTGGGTTTACGTTTAAGCCCTGCCATTTCAGTTTTTTACCACCAACCCTTAGTGTCAACTATTATTTTCATAACAGTTTACAACCTATATTGTGGATTACAAAGACATGTCTCACAATCTTTCAAAAACAAAAGGAAAATTCAAATTGAAATGATATTTTAAAAGGCATCTCTGTTCATATGTAGCGATTATTATCAAAATCATGAAAACATTATATTGATACCTATCACTTACTGTAATGGCTCCCCAAAGATATCTATATCCTAATTTCCAGAAACTGTGAATACATTAAAGTTTATGGCAGAAGAAGAGTATAAGTGCTGTTGTTTTTGTTGTTTAGTCACTAACTTGTTTCCAACTCTTATGAAACCTCACGAACTGTAGCCCACCAGGCTCTTCTGTCCATGGGATTTCCCAAGCAAGAATACTGGAATGTTTTGCCATTTCCTCCTCCAGGGGATCTTCTAGACCCAGGGATCAAACCCACACCTCCTGCAAGTCTCCTGCCTTGCAGGTGGATTCTTTACACACTGAGCCACTGGGGAAGCCCCATAGTGATATAAAAGTAGTAGCTTTACTGATATTTATTGTCCTTCCTATTACCCTACACTGTGTTATATCATTATTTAGTTTAATGCTCAAAAAAAAAAAAACCCCTCTGAAATATTGCTCTTTATATCTCAGCATCATAGGTAATGAAGCAGAAGGTGAGGGAGGTTAATTTGCCCAAGTATTGGAAACCCCAATGTAAAATAATTGCCAAACAACAAGGCTAACTTTAATAAATTTAAGAATTATTGCTTTCCTGTGTATCCAGTCTTGTACTGTTCTAAATGTTCTTTTGTCTGTACTGGAAGTGTCAGTAAATTGTGGCCATTAAGTCAGAATTCAATTTGAAAGGTCATTCAGAAGAAGAAAAATCAAAAACAAGAAAAAAGAAGGGTATTTCTCAGTATTGTAGAAATACATGTTTTTGACAAAATATTGAGCGTTGATGCCTCAATTCTTACCCCTCCTTTTACAACATTATATCATCTCAAATAGGATGTCAGTTGAGCTTTAATTTACAAAAACAAATTTTATTTTTCATGATTTTACTTCTCTATTTCTGGTCATCTCAGTAGCTTCTTCAATGGCTTCCCTTACTTCCCATATTCTCACAGACTATGCTCATAGATTAGTTACAGAAATGTTCTTAAAATATAAATTAAATAAAATAATGTACTTCACTTAAAACATGATGATTTCCATGTATAATATGAGTGCAACTGTACCACGTACTTTTTGCCTTTTCATACTGTTCTCAATGCAACAGTATGAAAGGGCAAAAAGATAGGACACTGAAAGAGGAACTCCCCAGGTCGGTAGGTGCCCAAGATGCTACTGGAGATCAGTGCAGAAATAACTCCAGAAAGAATGAAGAGACGGAGACAAAAAAAAACAACACCCAGTTGTGGATGTGACTGGTGGTGGAAGTAAAGTCCAATGCTGTAAAGAGCAATATTGCATAGGAACCTGGAATATTAGGTCCACAAATCAAGGCAATTTGGAAGTGGTCAAACAGGAGATGGCAAGAGTGAAAAATGATGTTTTCAGAATCAGCAAACTAAAATGAACTGGAATGGGTGAATTTAACTCAGATGACCACTACATCTACTACTGTGGGCAAGAATCCCTTAGAAGAAATGGAATAGCCATCATAGTCAACACAACAGTCCTAAATGCAGTACTTGGATGCAATCTCAAAAATGACAGAATGATCTCTTTTCACTTCCAAGGCAAACCATTCAGTATCACAGTAATCCAAGTCTGTGCCCCAACCAACAATGCTGAAGAAGCTGAAGTTGATCGGTTCTATGAACACATAAAAGACCTCCTAGAACTAACACCCAAAAAAGATGTCCTTTTCATTATAGGGGAGTGGAATGCAAAAGTTGGAAGTCAAGAAATACCTGGCTGCTGCTGCTGCTAAGTCACTTCAGTCGTGTCCGACTCTGTGTGACCCCATAGACGGGAGCCCACCAGGCTTCCCCGTCTCTGGGATTTTCCAGGCAAGAACACTGGAGTGGGTTGCCATTTCCTTCTCCAATGCAGAAAAGTGAAGAGTGAAAGTGAAGTCACTCAGTTGTGTCTGACCCTCAGCAACCCCATGGACTGCAGCCCACCAGGCTCCTCCGTCCATGGGATTTTCCAGGCAAGAGTACTGGATTGGGGTGCCATTGCCTTCTCCGAGAAATACCTGGAGTAACAGTCTAATTTGGCCTTGGAGTACAGAATGAATAAGGCAAAGGCTAACAGAGTTTTGCCAAGAGAACACACTTGTCACAGCAAACATCCTCTTCCAACAACACAATAGAAGACTCTACACATCACTGGACATCACCAGTTGGTCAATACCAAAATCAAATTCATTATATTCTTTGCAGCCAAAGATGGAGAAGTTCTATACAGTCAGCAAAAACAAGACCAGGAGCTGACTGTGGCTCAGATCGTGAACTCCTTATTGCCAAATTCAGACTTAAATTGAAGAAAGTGGGGAAAACCACTAGACCATTCAAGTATGACCTAAATCAAATCCCTTATGACTATACAGTGAAGTGACAAATAGATTCAAGGGATGAGATAGATGGAGTGCCTGAAGAACTATGGACAGAGGTTCATGACATTGTATAGGAGACAGGGAGCAAGGCCATCCCCAACAAAAAGAAATGCAAAATGGCAAAATGGTTGTCTGAGGAGACCTTACAAATAGCTATGAAAAGAAGAGAAGTGAAAGGCAAAAGAGCAAAGGAAAGATATACCACTTGAATGGAGAATTCCAAAGAAAAGCAAGGAAAGATGAGAAAGCCTTCCTCAGTGATCAATGCAAAGAAATAGAGGAAAACAATAGGCTAGGAAAGATTAGAGATCTCAAGAAAATTAGAGTTACCAAGGGAATATTTCATGCAAAGATGGGCACAATAAGGAGAAAAGTGGTATTGACCTAACAGAAGCAGAAGATATTAAGAAGAGGTGCAAGTATGCACAGAAGAGCTATAGAAAAAATATCTTCATGATCTGGCCTAGAGCTAGATATCCTGGAATGCAAAGTCAAACATTACTATGAACAAAGCTATTAAAGGTGATGGAATTCCAGTTGAGCATTTCAAATCCTAAAAGATGATGCTGTGAAAGTGCTGCACTCAATATGCCAACAAATATGGAAAACTCAGCAGTGGCCACCAGACTGGAATAGGTCAGTTTTCATTCCAATCTCAAAGAAAGGCAATGCCAAAGAATGCTCAAACTACCACATAATTGCACTCATCTCACATGTTAGCAAAGTAACGCTCAAAATTCTCCAAGCCAAGATTCAACAGTATATGAACCATGAACTTCCAGATGTTCAAGCTGGATTTAGAAAAGGCAGCTTAGATTTAATATACCTCTCTTATATGTTTTATATAGCCCTTCAAAATTAAGCAATTTGAAATAAAAATGTTATTGGAGATATTGGATATATAAATTTTTTTTAATCCAGTATTTTGCAAAACTACCATATATATCCTTAATTCCTTTCAGTTTAGTTAAGTTCAGGCACTCAGTCGTGTTCGACTCTTTGCGACCCCATGAATCGCAGCATGCCAGCCCTGTCCATCACCAATGCCCAGAGTCCACTCAAACTCACGTCCATCGAGTCAGTGATGCCATCAGCCATCTCATCTTCTGGTGTCCCCTTCTCCTCCTGCCCCCAATCCCTCCCAGCATCAGAGTCTTTTCAAATGAGTCAACTCTTCGCATGAGGTGGCCAAAGTACTGGAGTTTCAGCTTTAGCATCATTCCTTCCAAAGAACACCCAGGGCTGATCTCCTTTAGAATGGACTGGTTGGATTAATTATTATTATACACATAAATATTAAAATAAAAATAAGATTCATATATTCATTCAATATATTCAATAAGAAAATATGGGAGTACATATATATTAATTTGTATTCCCATTGAAAAATCTGAATTTCACATTATCAGCATCAGTGTAGAACTATATTCAGTTCTCCAGTTTTATTGTAAAACCAGTATGAAACAATTCTAATTTAAAAGCCATGTGGCCTTAAAATCAAACCCTAGCAATGAAATTGCTTCAATATTAAGATAAGCTCCAGGGATGGGTTTTAAATTCCAATCTTTAAAAAATTTTATATGTCTTTGATGAGCCATTTCTCATGTTCATTCCAATGAACAATAAGATCAGAGTAATCAAAAACAAGAATTTCAATTCCAAACATATCCCTAGAGATGACATCAATATAAAAGCAGTTTTATCTGGATAGGTTTTGAATTTTCATTATTTCTAGGGAATTTGTGCTATTTCTTTATTGATGGTAAATAGCACAGTAATACTTATTTTGATCCTAAGGCAGATTAATGTATTATGCCACATCATATTAGTTTCATATGCCACTCTAGTGAAGAAAACATGATTTTTAAATCCTTCTTGTCTCTTCATTTATCAGTTTATCACTGTCTACATTTAATATGTGTTTCAACTGATATTTTACTCTATTTTATTCTTTGTTACAGAATAGTTTATGACAGCTTTCATTTATTATGTGTTTATACTGTTCTGAAGACAATACATGTCTCACTTAATTCTTCAAATAACTCAATAAAGAATCAAGTCATGGAGAGAACATATAGGAACTTCTTCTAGATCAAAGAACAAGTCAGGGTTAGGACAAAGATTTTAGGCTAACAGCCTGAATCTAGAGTCTGTTCTTCTAATCTTAATGAACAAGCTGTAAACAAACGTTTCTCAGAAACTAATTTAGTGACTGTATATATGTGTTTGTATTTATACATAATATGTGACATATTATAATTTTACCATTTAAAAAATTTAAAGAATATCCTTCAATATTTAAGTATATATTTGGCATTTAATTTTTCTCTTCTGTGTCTATGAATACACTTAACTATGAGTATATTGTGTAAAACAGTGCAGAGAAATAATGTCGTTTATCTTCTTGCTTGAATAAGTGAATATTAATAGAAAAGTCAAAGATATCTTTAACTATTCTTTTAAAAACTTAATAATTCATTTTACTTTTGTAATTTTCTATCTAGGCTTATTCTAATGTAGTTTTAAATAAGAATAACATTATATAAATCAGATAGATTGATAGAGATAGACGACAGATCATTGTGACAAGGGGTGAGGAAACTGTAGCACTTTCAAAAGAGAAAGGAAACACACAAAGGAGACCAAAACCCAGAAACAACAAGGATTTAAAAAGTTAGCCAGTTTTGCTTAGTCAGAGTTGATGTTTGTAAAAGGTTCACGAGAAAACTTGATTATTAACAAGAATAGAGTTATCTTTGTATGCCTGGTTTAGTCATATTTGACTGCAATTCCACTAGAGAAAATAAGAAATCATATTAGTGTCACTTATTTCAGAAAAGTGAAACCTACAAAGAGAGAAGGCATAAATGTAAATAAAAGAGATCAGTAGTAGGAAATGGCATAAATGGTAATAAATGAGACTTTCAGCAACATAACATCTCTCTGACAATTGCTTCTTTCTGACCACAGTCAGGAAAGTATATGGTTTTTTAGGAATATATGCGACTGGGTTAAGCTTATCTAAAAAATTCAGGGTTAAATCTTCATCTCAAGGTCCTTAATTTAATCAACCTTGAAAAATTATTTTTGATATTGTGATATTTTTGGTTTATAAGAAATATGTCAATAATAATCTATATTATTGGCCTTGTTTCCTGTTTCTGGCACAAAGCTTCTAAAACTCTTGATTAAATTTCCTAAATGATAGGATAGGGGAGGTATCTTTTGTTATATAAACATAAGGTGACTTTTGGAAATTCCCTAGTAACACAAGTGCTTCCCTGGTAGTTCAGGTAGTAAAGAATCTCTCTGGGTCAGGAAAATCCCCTGGAGAGGGGAATGGCAACCTACTCCAATATTCTTGCCTGGAAAATTCCATGGACAGAGGAGCCTGGCGGGCTACCATCCATGGGGTCGCAAAGAGTTGGACACTATTGAGCAACTCACACACACACACACACACACACACACACACACAACCTAAGGATAGGGGCTGGTTGCCTGCAAAGGAAACCCACTTTGTGATTAGAGGGTGGGAACTCAGTCCCACTCCTGGACCTCCAAGGAAGGGAGAATAGATGGAGATTGAATTCACCTGCCTCTCTATTATACCTGATTGAATTCAATCATACCTCTGTAATGCAGGCTCCATCAAATTCCCAAAAGACAAGTTTCTGAGAGCTCTGAGACCCTTCCCAAAGACTTAGCCCTATGCATCTCTCTGTCCAGCTGTTCCTGATTCTATCTTTTTATATTAAATTTCTCAGTTCTGTGAGCTGCTCTAGTAAATTAATTTTATCAAGGAGGGGTTTGTTGGAACATCTGTCCTATAGCCTACAAGTGAGAACAGGTATAACCACAATTTGATATTGGTATCTGAATAGAAGGGGATCAGTTTGGTAGAACTGAACCCTAAACTTGTGGTATCATCTCCTATTAGACAATGTCAGATTTGAATCAAATTGTAGGATGTCCAGTTGGTTTCAGAGAATAGCTTGATTTCTGGGGAAAACTCACACATTGAAATTGCTGTCCGAATTGTAGAAGTATCAGTCAGAATCATAAGCAATATATATTGCCAAGTTCTGAGATTAGAATTGATATCTTAGGGAGCTAATATTCTCCCTACTGATGCTAACTGATGCTGAAGCTGAAGCTCCAATATTTGGCCCCTGATGCAAAGAGCTGACTTGTTGAAAAAGACCCTGATGCTGGGAAAGACTGAGGGCAGAACGAGAATGGGGTGACAAAGGATGATCAGATGGATGGCATTACTGACTCAATGGACATGAGTTTGAAAAAACTCTGGGAGACATAGAAAGACAGGAAAGCCTGGTGTGCTGCAGTCCATGGGGTGGCAAAGCCTTGGACACAACTTAGTGACTCAACAACAGCAACATTCTGCCTATCAAAAGAGTACCTACATTTCGGGAAATTACTGGCAAAAAGATCGCTTTGTTATGATAAATGATTTTGTCTAAACCCTAAAGTGTAGACATTATTATTCCTTTTAAAGTATCTGTAGCATGTATAGTCACACTGTCAAATAAATAAATAGATATTTCATGAAAGCCTATTGTGGGCAACACATTTAGCATTTATATAAGGATATAAGTAGCTTAAGACAAATTAAAATATTTAAGCAGTTATTCTAGACAATTCATCATTTAAGAAAATATACATAATTATTAATTTTGTTTAAAGACTATTCAAACATATCATTTCCTATAGGAACAGGCAAGAAAAATGCATATAATTAGAGTGTGATAATATAGGAGGAGTTAAGGTAGAATTCAGAATGAATCTTGAAGTTTAAATAAATAGTAGGGAGGAGGAAAAATAAACATTGAAAACTATAGGGCTTCAACACTCAACAAAATTCTATAGAAAGATAGAAAGAAGTACATAAATGAAAGTCTAATAGGAAACACTTTCTAGTGAGCAGAGGTTCTCTTCATGTGCTCTAAGAGTTCTGTGTAAATGATACTTAGCATCCAAGTTGTGGGACTTCAAGTTTACCTTCAGTTCCCTTTCATTATCTCCTATGAATCCTCCTGCTGCTGCTGCTTTTCTTTTCATGCAATGTTTGTGCTCATAAATTTATCTGATCAGTATCTGATTAGTTTCTTTTATTTCTCATATAATGTACTTGAATCCTTGTTAAGGCTTTATCATTCTAATCTCTTAAATGATGGCACAGTAATTTTAAATTGTGCCATCTAACACAGGCTATTCTCTTTAGGAATAAGTCATCATTATTTGTAACAGGATATATAAATATGGCTTTGACCTCCCGTTTTTTGAGATATTTGCATAACTCTTCAGTTTAGTTCAGTCGCTCAGTCGTGTCCGACTCTTTGCGACCCCATGAATCACAGCACGCCAGGCCTCCCTGTCCATCACCAACTCCCGGAGTTCACTCAGATTCATGTCCATCGAGTCAGTGATGCCATCCAGCCATCTCATCCTCTGTCGTCTCCTTCTCCTCCTGCCCCCAATTCTTCCCAGCATCAGAGTCTTTTCCAATGAGTCAACTCCTTGCATGAGGTGGCCAAAGTACTGGAGTTTCAGCTTTAGCATCATTTCTTCCAAAGAAATCCCAGGGCTGATCTCCTTCAGAATGGATGGGTTGGATCTTCTTGCAGTCCAAGGGACTCTCAAGAGTCTTCTCCAACACCACAGTTCAAAAGCATCAATTCTTCTGCGCACAGCTTTCTTCACAGTCCAACTCTCACATCCATACATGACCACAGGAAAAACCATAGCCTTGACTAGACGGACGTTTGTTGGAAAAGTAATGTCTCTGCTTTTGAATATGCTATCTAGGTTGGTCATAACTTTCCTTCCAAGGAGTAAGCGTCTTTTAATTTCATGGCTCTAGTGTCCAAATATTCTTTCTGAGTCTCTTCTGGTGCCATTGTTTGTTTTGAAACATACCAGCTAGCACCAGTTGTCATTTGCAAATACTCTATAAGGACAAGGCAAGAGAGCCAGCATAGTGTCCTGGGTGATAACCATACTCTGTACTCTGTAGTAAGCCTGTCCAGACTTGGATCCAGGTTAGCTACATATCAGTTTTGTGATCATGGGCAACTTAGACTTCTCAATTCTTCATTTTTCTTATCTGTAAAAAGTGTACAGTAATAGCAAGCATTTAATCCAGTTGTCATATGGAATTAAAAAATTAGTATCAGAAAGCAAATTGTGTCTAAAATATGACAGATTCTATATAAATGTTAAATAAATAAAACAAACTTGTCATCTAGTTCAGTAATATGATGCAGTAATATGGTTATTTCCAGGTTGCCAATTTAAAGCTTGCATAATTGATTTTTTTCCTTCATAACAAAGATTTCATTAGTTGATACATATAGTAAAGATAACACAGTACTTGTTTCATAGAAAGTACTCAATTCGTTATATATATTATTCATCTCGGTATTATTATAAGACAATAACTTAATTTTATTTAGTGAAAATCAATCCATTTAGCTCATGAAATGTAGCACAAATGAGCACATATGTTTAAAATAATCATATCTTTAAAAAGAAAATATGCTCCTAAGGCTAAAGAAGAAAAGAAGGAAAGAACATTTAAAAACAGGCATTTATAGTAGTTTATAATAGATATGTGAAAAATTTAAAAGAAAAAACTACTAATTTCATTGTAATTTTTTAATATTGTACAGAAAATGGTCAAATGAGTTAAAAGACTGAAGATCATGTACAAAATCTATTTTTTATGGCACAGTGAATAAAATAAATGAAATGCTCCAAGCAGTGGAAATTATTTTTAGTTGAAAGTTTATTAGGAGAGAATCCTTTGGCCAATGGAAAATTAGTATCTACCTCGCTTTATTCAAGCATGATTTGGGGAGTTATCAGAGTGAAAGTTGCAGAAAGACATGAAGATCCAACTGGGAACATCAGCTTAAGTGTGATGGGTAGTAGTTACCTAGGAACAGAAATTACCCCTAGACCATTAATAAGAAAAGAAGTTCTTTTGTAATACATAGGCAATGTATTTTAAAAATTGTCCACAAAGTGACAAGCAGAAGATAACTAATAGACTGCTATGCTGAAAAAATTAGGCTGGAAATGTGGTGAAACTGTGTAACATATGACATCTTTATATCAAAAGACTATTCATTAATGCATAAATGTCTAGGAAACTACAGGCCAAAATAATTAAGAAACTGACATCTACATGCTGAAAATCTGACAAAGATATAAAAACAATGAGTCTACGTCAATATTTATTTAAGAAGAAAAAAAAAAGCAATAGTAACAGTAATATAAAATCATGGAAAACACAAG
>NW_011495026.1:254826-271009 GCF_000754665.1 Bison bison bison | reverse complement strand
AAAATCATGGAAAACACAAGGCGAGTTTAATCATAACTTCAGTACCCTAGAAAATTTTTTGCAGACTTCTCTCCCAGGAGGAGCGTCCCTGGTGGCTCAGACGGCAAGTCTGCCTGCGGTGCGGGAGACGAGGGTTCGATCCCTGGGTCGGGAAGATCCCCTGGAGAAGGAAATGGCAACCTACTCCAGGATTCTTGTCTGGAAAATCCCATGGATGGAGAAGCCTGGCAGGCTCCAGTCCATGGGGTCATGAAGAGTCGGACACGACTGAGCGACTTCACTTTCACTATCCCAGGTGGCGCTAGTGGTAAGGAACCCGCCTGCCAAAGCAGGAAACTCAAGAGCCCGGGATTGGATCCCTGGGTCAGGAAGATCCCCTGGAGGAGGAAATGGCAACCCACTCCAGTATTCTCCTCTGGAGAACCCCATGGACGGAGGAGTCTGGTGCGCTACAGTCCATAGGATCACGAAGAGTTGGACCTGATTGTGCACACATAATACACAGAGACGTCTGTTTTTAGAATAAATGCAATACATAAGAGTCCTGCAGTGTTACATGAAAAGGAGAAACTTTGCTAAATTCCTAAATTTAAAACGTTGGAGATCTCTAGTGTATACTTTTAATATGCTAGTTTATGAAATTCAAATGTACTATCATTTAATAAGATTAATGTATTTTTGAGCCATATGAATGGGCAGCATACAAAAAGAATTTGAGTAATACTTCCCTAGGTGTTCATAAGAATTACCTGATTGACACTTTCTTGTAATTTCATCACCTCTCATACTATGTAAAGTCAAGAAAGGAACAAAACAGGCGCTATTTATCTGCTCCAAAAGTTTTTTAAAGCCAGTTGGAGTGACTCATCTTTGTAATCAGATGCCTAGCTAAATGACATTGAGTTTCACTCTACTCTTATATTTCTGAGTACAGGAAGGAATTTATCTTTGATGCAAAATAGAAAGCAAAGAGCTCATTTGGGCATTGCACAGAGAATAAAAAAGAAGGGGCTGACCTGGTGAAAATTACGTATTCATGGAATATTTTATATTAAATTGCTCTGTTTCTAAATGCAATCCTATAAGTTTTAAATGGAAAATTTCCTTTGGTTATAGTGAGTTTTTCCTGTATATAGACTACAATATTACATTTTTACTTGTTTGTTAATGATATATGTTGCTCATTTTTCAAAAGCAAGCCATTTTGGAAAATTTATTTGCAAATAACAACATAAAATTAGGCAATATTTTCTTCAAATGGTTATTTTTATAAATAGGTTATAATCTGATTTTTTTACTTGAAAAAATTACAATGGCCAAAGACCACTATTGTTTTCATCATGGTATTCTTAATAACTGAGCAGTATTTTTTAATAATTGTGCATACTGAATCTTTCAATTTAGTGTTTCTCTTACTTCTAGGAAAGAAATAACTGCTGTACTTTTTATTGTAATTAAAATTCATTTAAACTATATATACCAGAAAACGGATGAGTGGGACATGACTGAGCTAATAAGCACATACAAGATAATATTTAAGATTGTGTTGTGTCATAGGATTGGATATTGCTAAATGTCATGTGAGAGAATCATATATATTCATATATCATCTGTGTGTACATACGGAGAAATAGACTGATAGATTGGATCATAAATATCTGTTCATATGTACATACATGCACATGCAATCATATTAATATATACAGATATATGCATCTGTTTGCACATATATCACTCACTGCATGCAAGCTCAGGCACACCCAGCTCTTTGTGACTCCATGGACTATGGCCTGCCACGGTCCTCTGTCCATGGGATTTGTCAAGCAAGAATATTAGAGTGGATTGCCACATCCTCCTCCAAAGGATCTTCCCGACCCAGGGATCGAACCCATGTCTCCAGTATCTCTTGCATCGTTAAGTGGGTTTTTTACCACTGAACCACTTGGGGAGTCCCATACGCATGTATACTCACTGGCATATTCTAACTCAATTACTTTCACAATATATACATGTATGTATGTATACACACATACACCAGGTCAAAACACCTATGGATCAAATATGATTTTGAGGTTGAAATTGAAAAGGGTAAATACACATGTAGTGTTTACACACACACACGTCACACATATAAATAAATACACATAATGTAATATTTGACATATGGATTGGAGGAAAATCATTTCTCAGAGACCATCTTGCATTTGATTCTGCTGTTGGCTTTAAATTAAAAAAAAAATAATAAGGCTAATGTATTAATGAAATCCCTGGAATAATTTTAAAATGTTAATTTCTTTTTAAGATTTTTATATATTTTTCAATGTTTAGTTATATTAAAATGACATTAGAATGCAAACTGCCTACCCATAAACTCCCCTGATGGCTCAAATGGTAAAGAATCTGCCTGCAATGCAGGAGACCTGGGTTTGATCCCTGGGTCAGGAATGTCTGTCGCCTGGAAAAGGGAATGGCTACCCAATCCAGGATTCTTGCCTGGAGAATTCCAAGGATAAAGGAGCCTGGTTGGCTACTGTCCATAGGGTCGCAAAGAGTCAGAAGCAACTGAGGGTCTAACACTTTCACTTTCAATTTTGGAGAAAATTTAAATTATATTTTTGTTTCAGAAAACTTATCTCATGAAATTATTTATTTAAATTAAGTAACAAACTTCTTTTCTCTATAACTAGACACTCACATTAAAAATATTAGCAATTAGATGAAGTGGTAATTTTGTCTAAATCAAAGTGTCCTAGTCTTAGTGTAATGTAACTATTAAACACTTGGTCCTCATATAGCTTTACTTATCAAATAAATGAAATAAACATCTAATTTAGCTGTATTAATGAAGGTAGAAATCAATTATCAAACTTAATATTTGTTAATTTAAAGTTACTCTGAGTACCATTTCATACTAGTTTATGTTATAATATAATAAAAATTCACATGGGATTTTAAACCCTAAACATTTTATTGAATTATGTAATTATGAGATTATGATAGTACCTATACAGAATGTATCCCTTTGTCTGTATTCTAGTAGTCTGAAATATCTCAGCAAAATTTTCCAGTACAGATAATGTGAAATTCCCACAAGTATCTGTCATTTTAAGTAAAAAGAAGACATATATTTTCAAGATTAATAGAAAGTTAATTTATTTTTCTCAAGACACAGTACTGAAGTCCTGCTTTCAGTGTTATCTAGTAAATGACAAAAAAGAATATCATTTGATGAGTACTGACACGTCATAAGTCAAAAAATTCTTTATCTCTGTTTCCAACCTTACCAAGGAAAACAGGCAAGGCAAATACAACTTAATTTTAAATTCAAATCTATCTCAATCATGTGTTTTAGGTTCATTGGAAGCAAAATTCTAATTAAAATATTCATAAAGAGTCAGCTGCTACTGCTATCGCTTCAGTCATGTCCGACTCTGTGCGACCCCATAGACGGCAGCTCCCCTGTCCCTGGGATTCTCCAGGCAAGAACACTGGAGTGGGTTGCCATTTCCTTCTCCAATGCATGAAAGTGAAAAGTGAAAGTGAAGTCACTCAGTTGTGTCCAATTCTTAGCGACCCCATGGACTGCAGCCCACCAGGCTCCTCCATCCATGGGATTTTCCAGGCAAGAGTACTGGAGTGGGGTGCCATTGCCTTCTCCGTGAAGAGCCAGACTTATATTAAACAAAAATTTATGAAATGAAATTCTTGTTGTAAATTCCTTTTCCTAAGTAAATGTCTTTTAGATTATGCTTTATCTCAGATTCTAATTTTTATTGAAATTATGTGACAAGATTATTTCCTGTTTTTGAATTTGTGTATCTATCTATATCTCTACATCCAACTCGTAGGGTAAATTGACTGAGTTAGACAATGTATTCAGTTTCCTCTGAAAACTACATAGTGTTGTAAAATATGACTTGCAATGTTAATTAATTCCATAACATGAAATTTATTGCTCAATTATGTGCACTAATATAGGAAGCACATATGAATAACACAAATCAATTTGTATTCTCCATAGAGAATGTTTGAATTTTTATTGAAATGTGGATGTGTTGAAGATCTGGAAACTCATTTAATACAATATAAATACATGAACAAGAACATGATTAGAGGTTGCTAAGTTGTCAAATATCCTCATTTTTTCCCAATACTCATCTACAGCTTGAAGTCTTTTCTCAGTTGGAAATGCTTTGTTTTCTCAAGTTTTCTTGTAATGTTTTCTTGAAGTGAAGCTTTTAAGCATTTGCAATTTATATTCCCTTTATCCTTGCAAACAAAAACGTTTAAACTGCATATATTCAAAGGCAAACAAATTTGAGGTCTACAAGTGAATATTAATTAGAGTAGCAGTCTCAAAGCAATTGTAATGGAGAAATAAAGCAATGTGCTTTAACAAATCATTTGTATAAAACCTGGAGTGATAATATCAGAGTAGTAAATAATGTTAGAAACATGAATATACATACTAATAATTAACATTAAGAATATATATATATATATATACATTAATTACAAAGAAAAGCAGAAAATACTGGGGAGGATAGATAAATATTAATTTCTATAATAAAACAACCCAGCAGAATATAATATTTTAAAATGCCTCAGAATGTAAGATCAGATCAGATCAGATCAGTCGCTCAGTCGTGTCCGACTCTTTGAGACCCCATGAATCACAGCACACCAGGCCTCCCTGTCCATCACCAACTCCCGGAGTTCACTCAGACTCACGTCCATCAAGTCAGTGATGCCATCAGAATGTAAATCAAACCTAAAATACCTAGTAGGGAGAAATAAAGTAAACAAAACTAATTGCTGCAATAATATCCAATGGAGATTAGAGACAGAAAGATCAGATTCTTAGCAATTTCACTTGGCAAATTAGCCAGGTAAAACTAATTAACTGACTAGCACTGACTTATTTATTAAAGCAACAATGTAAAACATATTTAAAGATTATTCAATGCAGCATTCATAAAGTATGTATAAAAATATTAGACTACGAGTTTTAAAACAACAGATTTTAAGTCATTACCATCTCAGTTTTTCTTTGTTCTCTTTTAACTCATTAAAATTTTTCAGTCCATGAGATGTTCCTCTATCTCCTTATTCTTTGATTTCTTCCTTTATTCATTGTCTGTGAAATATGGTCTTCCATATTTCACAGACAGGACAAATTCCACTGAGATTATTTTATTTATTCTCTCTGATATCCTTTTTGAACCAATACCTACAGTGAAAATAATCAATTTTGCAATTTTGTTGTTGCTATTGTTCAATCACTAAGTTGTGTCCAACACTTTGAGACCCATGGACCGCAATTTGCCAGTCTCCCCTCTCCTTCACTATCTTCCAAAGTTTGATCAGTTTCATGTCCATTGATTTGGTGATGCTATCTAACCATCTCATCCTTTGCCTCCCCCTTCTCCTTTTGCTTTCAGCCTATCCTAGCATCAAGGTCTTTTCCAGTGAATCAGCTCTTCGAATCAGGTTGCCAAAGTATTGGAACTGCAGCATCAGTCGTTCTAATGAATATTTAGAATTGATTTTTTTAGGATTCACTGGTTTGATCTCCTGGCCATCCAAGGAACTCTCAAGAGTCTTCTCCAGCACCACAATTCGAAAGCATCAGTTCTTCAGCACTCAACCCTCTTTATGGTCCAACCCTCAAATCTGTAGATGACTACTGGAAAAATCATAGCCTTGAATATATGGGCCTTTTTCAGCAAAATGATGTCTCTACTTTTTAATACACTATCTGGATTTGTCATAGCTTTCCTTTCAAGGAACACGTGTCTTTTAATTTCATGGCTTCAGTCACCATCCACAGTTATTTTGGAGTCCAAGAAAATCTGTCACAGCTTCCACTTTTCCCTCTTCTATTTGCCGTGAAGTGATGAGACCAGATGCCATGATCTTAGTTTTGTGAATGTTGAGTTTTAAGACAGCTTTTTCACTCACCTCTTTCCCATTTACTAAGAGGCTCTTTAGTACCTCTTCAGTTTCTGCCATTAGAGTGGTATCATCTGCATATCTTGGGGTTGTTGATATTTCTTCCAGCAGTCTTGATTATAGTAGGTCAGGTAGTGACAGTCCTCTAAATTTATTATTTTCCTTCAATATTATATTGGACTTCATGATCAATTATAAATATTTTGTTGCTCAGTTACTCAGTTGCATCCAACTCTTTGCAACCCCACGGACAGCAGCATGACAGGCTTCCCTGTCCTTCACCATCTACTGGAGCTTGCTCAAACTCATGTCCATTAAGTCAGTGATGCTATCAAACCATCTCATCCTCTGTCATCCCCTTCTCCTACACTCTATCTTTCCCAGCATCAGGGTCTTTTCTAATGAGTCAGCTCTTCGCATCAGGTGGCCAAAGTATTGAACTTCAACTTCAGCATCAGTCCTTCCAATGAATATTGGGGGTTAATTTCCTTCAGGATTAATGGGTTTGAGCTCCTTGCTGTCCAAGAGACTCTCAATGGGTTTGAGCTCCTTGCTGTCCAAGAGACTCTCAAGGGTCTTCTCCAACACCACGGTTCAAAAGCATCAATTCTTTGTCACTCAGCCTTCTTTATGGTCCAACTCTCCCATCCATACATGACTACTGGAAAAAGCATAACTTTGATTATATGGATATTTGTCAGCAAAGTGATGTCTCTGAGTTTTAATACACTGTCCAGGTTTGTCATAGCTTTTCTTCCAAAGAACAAGTGTCTTTTAATTTCATGGCTGCAGTCACCATCTGTAGTGATTTTGGAAACAGGAGAAAGTAAAGTCTGTCACTTTTTCCCCATCAATTTGCCATGAAGTGATGGGACCGGATGCTATGATCTTTGTGTTTTGAATGTGGAGATTTAAGTCAGCTTTTTCAGTCTCCTCTTTCACCTTCATTAAGAGGCTCTTTAGTTCCTCTTTGCTTTCTGCTTAAGGGTGGTGTCATTTGCATGTGTGTTAGTCACTCAGTTGTGTCCAACTCTTTGTGACCCCATGGACTATAGCCAGTCAGTTTCCTCTGTCCTTGGATTCTCCAGGCAAGAATACTGGAGTGTGTTGCTATTCCTTTCTCCAGGAGATCTTCCCAACCAAGGGATCAAACCCAGGTCTCCCACACTGCAGGCAGACTCTTTACCTTTTGAGTCACCAGGGAAGCATATGTGAAGTTATTGTTATTTCTCACAGCAATCTTGTTTGCATCTTACAGAATTCTTGATTCCATCTTATTTCCACCCAGCACAGCATTTCTCATGATGTACTCTGCATATAAGTTAAATAAGCACGGTGACAATATACAGCCTTGCCGCGCTCCTTTCCCAATTTGAAACCAGTCTGTTGTTCCATATCTGGTTCTAACTGTTGCTCCTTGACGTGCATATAGGTTTCTCAGGAGTCAGGTAAGGTAGTCTGGTATTCCCATTTCTTTAAGAATTTTCCACAGTTTGTTGTGATCCACACAGTCAATGGCTTTAGTATAGTCAATGAAGCAGAAGTAGGTGTTTTTCTGGAATTCTCTTGCTTTTTCTATGATCCAATGGATGTTGGCAATTTGATCTCTGGTGCCTCTGCTTTTTGTAAATCCAGCTTGAAAATCTGGGAGTTCTCCGTTCACACACTGTTGAAGACTAGCTAGGAGAAGGTTGCTCATTACTTTGTTAGCATGCAAAATGAGTGCAACTATATGGTGTTTCAACAGTCTCTAGCTCTGCCTTGCTTTGGGACTTAATGAAAACTTATCTTTTCCAGTCCTTTGGCCACTGCCGAGTTTTCCAAATTTGCTGGCATATTGCGTGCAGCACTTTAGCAGCAGCATCTTTTAGGATTTGAAGTAGCTCAGCTGGAATTCATCACCTCAACTAGCTTTGTTGTAGTGATCTTCCTAAGGCCCACATGACTTAATACTCCTAGATGTCTGGCTCTAGGTGAGTGATCACACCATTGTGGCTATCAGGTCATTAAGACATTTTTTGTATAGTTCTGTGTTATCTTACCACCTCTTCTTAGTGTCTTCTGCTTCTGTTATGTCCATACTGTTTCTGTCGTTTATTGTGCCCATCTTTGTATAAAATATTCTCTTGGTATCTCTAATTTTCTTGAAGAGATCTCTAGTCTTTCTGATTCCATTGTTTTCCTTTTTTTTTTGCATTGTTCACTTAGAAAGGCTTTCTTATCTCTCCTTGCTATTCTTTGGAACTCTGCATTCAGACATTATAAACATAGATGAAGTAAATTTCAGAAAAAATCTTAGCAAAGGAATTAAAAGTATCAATAGAGAAATAAAAGCTATAATAATGAAGAGTCAAATGGAAATTCTGAAACTGGAAAATACTGTAGGAGAAACAGCTCAATGGGTAGGCTCAATATCAGATGGAAAGAACTGAATTACAAACCAGTGACCTGAAATATAGAAAAAAAAAAATGTCCAATCTAAGCAAGAGAGAAAATAGTGTGAAAAAAAATGTGGCAGAACTCCATGGATTGTTAGGCTATATCATTCATTTAATCATAGTCATTTGCAACTAATAATTATGTAATTTATACTAAAATAATAATAATTTTGTTTTAATTATTCTACATGCCATGAAATATATTTGTTCTAACTTGAAAAGTTTCTTATGGATTATCCTTAGAAAATAAGAGTTATAAGGTGTTATTTATTGATATTTCTCTTTATCTTATCCTGTTTTCGGTGCTTTTAGCAGTTGGCATTTTGACTCTGAGACAACTTGGCAGGAGTTTTGAGTTTCCAGACTTTTGACTTAGTTGCCTTTTCCACCTGTCTAAAATTTGTCAGTCACTATGCTGTGACCCTTTATTAGGACAAACTATTATAATCTATAATATGCAGCAGCTTGTGATTTTTCCTAATTGATGAGCAAAAGGAAAGCAAGCACTGCAAAGTGGGAGCTCTGGGGATTTAGTTACCTTCCCTTAAAAAATTTCAGATTTATTTAAAAAGAAAGAAAAAGAACAACATGAATGACTTCTTACCTTCCCAACTTCAGAAGCACAACTTTTGAAAAAATAAATGAATAGTGTAGATTATTAGAGTGACATTATTATAAGAGTTGCTTAAGTTGAAGTTATAAGTTAAAAAATACTTTATAAGACCAGTTCATATTTTTGTTTGTTTTGCAATTCAGATTACTTCTTGTAAACAATGATGAAGTCATAAGAAGCAAAACATAACAGTTGTTACTGCCTGTGTCTAGAATATAACATATATAACATAATGTTTTACTACATACAGCCTAAGAGACTTTGATATCAGTAACAATGTTGAAACTAACTTTTGGTAAATGTTATTTTCAGTTCTCCTTAAAAGTGAAAATAGAAATGTCTCAATTGCTAATACTCTATACAAAGTATTCTGATTTGTTAAACCAGTGTTGAGAGCTGAATCTCTGTATAGTTTTCTTTATAGAAATATACCTGGACAAATACGTTGGGGTTAAAAGAAATGTAGTTACTCATGCTAACTGATGGTGCTGGAATTTTCCAGCCTGATAAGAACACAAGTTCTATACCCAAGGAATAGTTAAATAACAGTATTGGCCAACATTTTTATAAATAATGGAAGAAGTTGTTGTGACTTTTACCTTTGACATTTTCTCTTAGTACTTATTAGTCTACTCAATGCATGCTTTATAATACTGTATGGAAACACTTTGACAATTGATTCTGATTCTAATTATATTATAAATCAGGTATTTTTGTTTATTATCAATCTATAGAAATGGCAACCCACTCCAGTGTTCTTGCCTGGAGAATCCCAGGGACGGGGGAGCCTGGTGGGCTGCCATCCATGGGGTCGCACAGAGTCGGACACGACTGAAGTGACTTAGCAGCAGTAGCAGCAGCCATTTTAGAAACAAAGCCATATTTAATTACTACATTGTTGTCTATGATTTTATAATGTTATAATAATTTTTTTTTTACACAGCATGTCTATTAAATTAAATCGTGTATTCCTTTTTATCACATTGTACAGCATCCTCTGAATCTGTACCACACCAAGAAGGCCTGAATTGAGAGTTTTATCACTTTTCAGCCCTCCCAATAACTTCATCATGTTTTAAATATCATACAGACACACATAAAATACTTTCATTAAAATCTGGAATAAGAAATGAAATATGTACTTAATAGTAATAGATAATTATTTCATATTAAGTGTAGTTATTAAGTTTAAAATAGTTGTTAAATTTAAAACAAAATGCTTTGTAGTTAAAAGCACCCAGGATGGCACCAATTATAATACAAGGACACTATAGGAAAGCTATTACACATTCCATGTGCCAGGTGCAAAAACAATATACCTTTCTGGGAGTAATTAAAAACTGCAATAAATCCTCTATGAGTACAATGAATGTTACATATAAAATATTTCCAACTCAATTGCATTTTTATTACCTTTTGTATTCTGCTTGAATACCATCTTCCTGTTCTATTTGAACATTAATTTGTAGGTGGAATGATTCTTAATTTTATATTAAATCAAAACATTTTTTTGAAATATGAAGTTAATTAAACCGGAAAAATACAATGGAAATGTTATGTTACTAAGTCATCTACAATGCCTAATTAAGTAATTAATATTTCACAATACTGCTCTTAAGGAAAACTTGTTAAGAAGGCTGGGTGCATGGAAAGACCCACTGTGCAAACATAATTCCAAGTCTTCTACACAGTTGACCCACAACTTATTTCACAAACATATGGACATGTGCAGGTACATGCATGCACACCCCCCTACACACACACATACACACTCACTTTTTTTTTTTTTTTTTCCTCTCCTCTAATCTCTAAAGAAGACTTAGCACTGAAGAATTGATGCTTTTGAACTGTAGTGCTGGAGAAGACTCTTGAGAGTCCCTTGGACAGCAAGGAGATCAAACCAGTCACCCCTAAAGGAAATCAACCCTGAATATTCATTGGAAGGACTGATGCTGAAGCTGAAGCTCCAATATTTTGGCCACCTGATTCGAAGAGCTGACTCATTGGAAAGCCCCTGATGCTGGGAAAGATTGAAGGCAAAAGAAGAGGGCGGCAGAGGATAAGATGGTTAGATAACATCACCAACTCAATGGACATGAATTTTAGGAAACTCCAGTAGATAACAATAAACATGAAAGCTGATGTGCTGCAGTCCATGGGATCACAAAAAGTTGGACATTACTTAGCAGCTGAACAACAACACAGAGTGTGTACCCAATATAATATAGAAAGCTTCTAGATAATAATCTGACAATGATGATTCAAATGCTCCCTTCATCTTTCTACTTCATAAGTATATTTAAATTGAAAATAACACTTCATAGAATTGAACAAGTAACTAAAGATAAAATCCCCTGTATGCCAGATCAGACTTATTTCTTACTTAATTTTACAAAGCACAAGATCAATATTTCAAGTTAAAAAAAAAAAAACAAACACTTGGGTGGTGATTTTAAAATAGTGTTCTGGTCTCATCTGGTTTTGCCCAGTACTCATGGCCAGTTGTGGGTCAGGTAGGTTGCTCTCTTTGTCTTGGCTGGTCTTTCCTACTTGTTTGGGAAATGGCTGCTGTATATTCTACAGGAAGCCAAGAATGGGGAAAATGAGGTTTCTTTCAAAGAGTGTCACATCTTTCACCAGGCTATTCTGGCTACTTCCCACAGCAGTGTCATGGTTCCAAGACAGTGTGGTTGTCTCTGAACACCTAGGCTCAAAACTCACAGAAAATCATGTCTACCACATCTCCTTTAGCAAATGCAAGTCACAAGGCTCAGAAAATATGGAATTAGATTTTCTTTTTCAGAGGGTAAGCTGCAAATTCACGTTGACAAGAACACCAGCATAGGGATAAATAATTGTGGGAAGTTTAGCAATTAATCTATTGTAATATCTCTTTAATTGAGTGGTCATATTAAATTTCTCATATCAAATAACCCTCCCACCTAAGTATTACCATAGAAAGAAAGAGAAAAAAATACTGCTTCTCTCCGAATCTCCCATATGTCTAATGGGACAAAAATTTTACCAGACAAAGTTAAACAGACAAGGGAGACACTCACAACTATTGCAATTCAACTCCTGTGAAACAAGATGTTTGAGTTATTTCTGAGTTTCCAAATGTTTGTTTCTGAGTTTAGGTCACTCGTGTTTGCTGTTTGGCACTCAGGGAAGTTAGGCTTATCCTCCCACAGAGACTAGGCTATCAGGGCTCTACCTTTTTTTAAAAAAAATTATTTATTTATTTATTACTTTTGATTGTTGCTGGGTCTTCATTGCCGTGAGAGTTTTTCTCTAGTTTTGGCGAGTAGGGTGCTATTCTTCATTGTGGTGTGTGGGCTTCTCATTGTGCTGGCTTCTCTTGTTGCAAAGCATGGTCTCTAGGGTGAGAGAGCTTCGGTAGTTGCAGCACATGGGCTCAATAGCTGCAGCTCCTGGGCCCTAGAGCATGGGTTGTAAGCCTGTGAGCTGTGGCTCATGGGCTTAGTTGCTCTACCTGCATGTGGAATCTTCCTGGATCAGAGATCAAACCAATGTCTCCTGCATGGGCAGGTGGATTCTTTACCACTGAGCTGCCAGGGAAACCCAGGGCTCTGTCTCTCTTAAGGATTACCTTTCAAAGGGATGGCTCCCAGGTCCTTAAGAAAGACATTTCTTGGGTCCTAAACCTTGCAAGAGGTAATATATATACATTTCAAAGAGGAAAAAATTGCAATGGCAAGTCATCTAGTGCCAGTGCTCTAAGAATAGGGTGTTACGGGGCCCATAGTAAGGAAGAAAATGATCTAAAGTTTAGTCAATCTGAGGAGAATAGTAAGGCTTTCTTGGTAATTAAATTTATTTCATTCACCTCATCACCTTCTCTCTCAACTGCCTCCTGTGAAAGTCATTCAGTCGTGTCTGACACTTTGCCACCCCATGGGCTATCAGTCCATGGAATTCCGCAGGCCAGAATACTGTAGTGGGTAGCCTTTCCCTTCTCCAGCGGATGCTCCCAACCCAGGGATCAAACCCAGGTATCCTACATTGTGGTCGGATTCTTTACCAGCTGAGCCACCAGGGACTACCTCCTTTAATTATATGTTAAATTAATTCTATCACTTTAAAAGCAATTAAATTTTTTTCTTTCTAGCTTCATTGGTTATATATATGGTTATATATGTATATATACACATCCTTATTTTTTCAAATTTATTAAGAATATTTTTCTACATCTATTTTATGGTTAGTTTTACTGTATAAATATCATAGGCAAAGTAAACATATTTTACTTTTTATAGTTAATTTATTTTACATAAGTAACTTTTGAATTATTTACATATGGAAAAAGAAAAACCTACTTTACTTCAATTGGACCTTTTTATCTTGGACTAAATTAGCCAGTACTTTTACAATCACATGCTATTTCTTATAAGTGGAGTAACATTTATCCTCATGAACAAACTTGTGGAAGAAATAAAATTTTGCCATTTAGACTTTGCTCATGAATAAAATGCCTTTAGGGGAAAATAGAAACGACTTTCTTCTTCCCATTTTCTTACCCAAAATAACAGCTCAACTGACATAAGTGAAATTTTATAAAAAGAGACACATTTTGTTTGGAGACAAGTATGAAATATTCCAACCTTAAAGGTGGACTCTTTAGAAAATGGTGAGCAGAGAAAAACAACAATGTTAATGGGAGAGCAGTTATAGGCTCATCTATGTTGTTAACATAAATTGCATTGCCATAAAATTGTACCATCCTTTTCTACACAGAATCAAGAGCATTTTATCATAACAAAAGACTGTTCTTTTCATACTCAGTGGGAGATAGGTAGTAGTGGAATTCTCATTAGAGTGTTCAGTGATAAAGAATTCAGTTCAGCTATGCCTTGTAAATGTACAAGTTAAAAAAACTTTCTTATAAATGGACTGACCTTCAAAAATAGTAATATCATACCTAAAACAATATCTGCTGCTTACATACCTTAGGACTTTAGAGAGAGATATATATATATAAACAGGTAAAATACTTATTAGTACAATTTGGTGAAGTGCCATTTTTGAGATTAAAAAAAAGTCTCTAACTTTAGAAAAATACATGGACAAATAATTTTCATCTATGTGTCATCAGCTTCCAGGTCTTCAGAGTAATGGTGTTGTCCCTCCTCTTTATGACTCTGATAGTTGAACTTGCCACAGACATCCATCCAGTTTCCTGAGAAGTCTCATCAGTAATCTGTGAACCAGACTTTACATCATATGGCAAGACATGATCAACATCAGTGAGGTAGTGAAATGCAGTCAATCCATCAGTATTGATGTCATGTTAGCTGTGACCCAGCTCTACAAGGCTGATCATGTTCAGAAGATGGATATACTTGGATTACATTAGCAGCTGCTGAAGGTAAGTTAGAGGAAGGTGAATGTGGGCAAAGTGTAGAGAAGTAAAAAAAAAAATTGTGACTGGTATCAAAATATCATTTCAGAGTGTAGAGGTATTATTGGCTAAATTACTGAAAATATTTCACTATGAATACTCTTATTTCTTCCTTTTTGCATTTGATAAAATGGTAATGTTGCTGTAGACCCAAGAATAAAACAAATTGCAATCTGGAAATTTTATCCTATTTTATGGTTGTAATAACATTTGCTATATTTTATGGTCATAATAATATTTATGGTATAAAATTTGAGGCAATAGAAGAAAAGAAGGAAGCTTTTTCTAATGTTGCTTGAGTTACTTCAGTTATCAGATGCAGCTCCAAGTACAGTGTAACTTCTCTATCATTCAGGTGGTTCTCAATTCTCACATATTCTTATGTGTTGTGTGCGAAAAAACAAACAAAGGCAACCTCTTCTATAAACTATCTACAGTAAGGTAAAATCATTTAAAAAATGGAAGTATAGTTGATTTATAATGTTGTATCAGTTTCTGGTGTACAGAAAAGTAATTAAGTTATATATGTGTGTGTGTATATATATGTGTGTGTGTGTGTGTGTTTCAGATTATTTTCCATTATAAATTATCACAAGATATTGAATATCCTTCGCTATGCTATAAAATAGGACTTTGTTGTTTATCTGTTTTATATAATATCTGTTAATCCCAAACTCCTAATTTATCCCCTGCCATTCCCTTTTGGTATATGTGCATGTTACTTGCTCAGTCCTGTCCGACTCTTTGCGACCCCGTGGACTGTAGGCCACCAGGCTTCTCTGCCCATGGGATGGTCCAGGCAAGAATACTAGAGTGTATTGCTGTTCCCTTCTCCAGGGGATCTTTCTGACCTGGGGATCAAACTTGGGTCTCCTGCATTGCAGGCAAACTTTTTACGGTCTGAGCCACCTGAGGCTGTAACTTTCTATGTCTGTGAGTCAGTTTCTGTCTCATAACTACATGGACTTGTATCATTTTTTTAGATTCCATATATGTGGTATCATATGATATTTGTCGTTCTCTGTGTGACTGACTGAATTTAGTTTGATAATCTCTAGGTTCCTCCATGTTGCTGCAAATGGCATTATTCATTCTTTTTATGGCTGAGTAATATTCCAATATTTTGGATATGATAACTTTGGAAGTTGTATGTACTGCAAATTATTTATCTAATCTTTGATTTTACATTAATAATTATGTTCTTAAATGAACAGAATATGCCATACTGATTAACTACTCGTATTTACATCTATAATTTTTACCGATGAACTTTTTGTATTTGGAGTAGGTATTAATTTTTACATATAGTGCTTGGGTCATGAATAACTTTCTTCCATGTCAATATTCACTTGATACCACCTTTTATTGAAAAATGATTCTTGCCAAATGTAAACATTGCTATAAATCAAGTGTATATTTATGTGTTGGTGTAATTTTAGTCTATTTATTCCCCTGTACTGTTCTATTTGTCTTTCTTCATGCCAGTACCACACTGTTCTAATTACCATGTGTATCCTAATTACTTTATCATAAATGTTGATAATGGATCGAATTTGAGTAAGTCCACTAATCCTGTTTTTTGCTTGTTTGTTTGCTTTTGAGAATGTCTTGTTGACATCATCTTAGCCATCTGTGTTACCATCGATAAAACCAACTTTTCACTTGATATTCAAAATCCTGATAGGTTTGTGTTTCAAAATGTACTGAATTTATAGATTAAACGGTGGAACACTCATGTCTTTACAACTCTTTTAATACATG
>NW_011495026.1:248070-254726 GCF_000754665.1 Bison bison bison | reverse complement strand
ATGTATTAAAGAGATGTAATTAGATCTCCTTTAATTTCTCTCAATAATGTTTTATAGTTTTTTTGGCACACATCATGCCCATATTTTTTGGGTTAACTTTGGAATGTAATATGGCATTCCCAAAGTATCAGCACAAAATAACATGCAGTCTTTTACTTCACAATTTTGTGGTTGGCCTATCAGTCTCTGTGGAGTGATTCTACTGATGTGGGCTTTGCTCAGCTGATTTTAGTTGCGTTCCCTTACGGCTCTGTGTATTGTTACTATTTTATGTAGGTCTATAATTACACTGGATAAAAGGTCAGTGATTCCTGCAACTTTAAATCCTACAGTTAAGACACTGTGAACCCTATCCTGTGTACATCCAGCCAGCTAGTTTTCTGTGATGGACTTAGGAACTGTTTCTTTAAATTTCCCCCTAATGAATCATTCTCAAGCAGGTATAATAATTAGACCATTTTTCATTGCGTGCACTATGATAAAGCTCATATTTTATTTTTAGCATATTGTATCTTGGATATATGGTGAAAGGCCTGAATATATGGACACCTTATATATATTAATAGTATATATGTACCAATTTGAAGATTACTTTAGAGTTTAATTTATTTTTACTTTCTGATATTTGTACATATTTATTAATGAATAGATAATTTAAAAATACAAGTAGTTCAAGGTGAGTCCTGTTTTCCCTTCTCCTAATCCTGCCTGAGGACATGGAGGGAATGCCATAATAATATAATCATGAATGTCAGGAGTCTTTCTAGATGCTAATAGTGGATGACACAGAAAGTCAGAGACAGTCCTGGGATTCAGTTCAGTCCAAAGAATTGAGGTGAGAGGAGGTGGATGAATGGGGAAAAAACATGTTTCTTCAATAATGCTCTGTATCCACATACACACATACTTCTGCAGTTAAAGGGAACAGCTGCATACACTAACAGTACAGTTTACTTTGATTAAAATTTCCCTGGTTGTTCAATATTTTAGAATAAGATTTGTTATCAAATATTTCAGTAACATTAAATTTTTCAATGAGATATTTTATTCTAATATGTTAATAAGGACAACTTTAGGAGCTTGGTTCTTATACACTTTAACTAGCAAAGGAAACAGGAAAGGAAGCTACTATTCTTTAAACTTGGCACTAAATTAGGTGCTTTTCATATCATGTTGCATTTATGTGTATGTTTGGAAAACCACTGACATCAGTGTTTCAAAATATAAAAATTATATGATATATATATATACATATATATGTATGAAAATTGAGCTTTCAAATACAGCTTGGAAAAGTAAACAATACTTTAAAAATTGAAGAGTAACAAGTAACACAAGAATAACAAGTAACAAGCAAAATGAGATGATATCTATTCCAAATTTGAGAGCATTTATTAAAATTCTTATTAAAGAATTTGAAACTGTGACAGAGAAGAGACTTTTTAAGGCAGTGAAACTATTCCATATAATACTACGATGGTTGATATTTGTCATTATACATTTGTCCACAGCTTTAAAATGAACAGCCTCGAGAGTGAACCTAAGGTGAATGATGGACATTTGAGTGATAATGACGTGTCAGTGTAGGTTCATGGATTGTAGCAAAAGTATCACTATGATGTTCAATATTGATGGAGCTGTTATGCACAAGTCAGGGCAGGGAAGATATGGGATTTCTCTATGCTTTCCTCTCAGTTTTGCTGTGAACCTAAAACTTCCTTAAAAATAAAGTTTACTATTAATAAAAAGAAAAATTCATGACATCTAATTAGATGGAGAGAATGTCAAAGCTTATTTAACCTGATTTAACCCATTAACCAGCTCATGCTCCTGATTATTTTCATGGTGACAAATACTGAAAACAAAAAAATCCAAGTATCTGTAGGAATGAAAGAAGATGTGAGAGATGGTATTAAAGGACCAATCTATATTTCTGAATAATAGATACAGAAATAGAATTATGACACTGGAAAATATATGTGATATGAGAATGGAAAAATAAATAAATTCTCTCTTAAATTACGTTGGCTTTCTGATTAAGTAATACATATGAAAAAGAAGAAAATGGTTCCATTGAAATTTAAAATAGTAACAATGTAGAACAAAAGATAAAGTAGAGAAGAGAAAAAGGGAAGAAAGAGACATGAAAAGAAGTTTAGTAGTTATTCTTTAATAACTAATTAAAGTGGTATCCATATTCTTATGTTCTTTTGAAAACATTATAGCTAGTTAGTAGCTGTTATTTTTTCTTCATAGACATGCTGCAAGTACCTTTCAGTCATTTCACAAATTTTCCTCATAAAAAGTAGTATTGCATCAAGGACCCAGTTAGTCATCATCAACCAGGAAAATACAGAATCTCAGTCCAGACTCCGAATCTACTGAATCAGAATCTGCACTTAAAGTCCTCAGGTGGTGTGTGTGTATATTAAAGTTTGAGAAGAGTGCCTTATGGCTCAGAAAGTTTTTACAAGATCATGCAGAGAGTAGTTCAGTTCAGTCATGTCCGACTCTTAGTGACTCCATGGACTGCAGCAAGCCAGGCTTCCCTGTCCATCACCAACACCCAGGGCTTACTCAAACTCATGTGGATTGAGTCAGTGATGCCATCCAACCATCTCATCCGCTGTCATCCCCTTCTCCTTCTGCCTTCAATCTTTCCCAGCATCAGGGTCTTTTCCAGTGAGTCAACTCTTTGCATCAGGTAGCCAAAGTATTGCAGTTTCAGCTTCAGCATCAGTCCTTCCAATGAACACTCAGTACTGATCTCCTTTAGGATGGACTGGTTGGATCTCCTTGCAGTCCGAGGGACTCTCAAGAGTCTTCTCCAGCACCAGTTCAAAAGCATCAATTCTTCGCAGAGTAGAGCAGAATATTAACTTGCCATCCTTTTAACCAAGCTAGTACTACTGGGTATATCACATAGACGTTAAATACAACAATGGGCTCAAAAACTGTGTGGGAAAAAAGTCAAGACTGAGTATGTGTTATATATCTGTACATGTTCTTCCAGAAAAGAGTCTATATCAGAAGCATATCAGTCTCAGTAGAGATTATTCTGCCATTGCATTTTATAAGGAATCTTCATGCTTCAAAAGATGAATGAAAATCCATGTAATCTTGATGACCTCTTTTGTACAGTCTCCTAATAGTTAAAATTATCTATTTAAATTTTTTAAAAAATGATGAGATAATGTACCTGGAGAGCCCTCTCAAATACATGGGAAATGTGTTGAGAATGGTATGATGTAAGCACACTATGGTAGTTCCATTTTGTTTATTTCTTATTCAATATTGACTAAACGGATGTAAAAATGAGTTTCCTGTACTCACAGAAATGTAATGCCTTCTTTAGTTTTTGGATGGATCTATTGAATTTTTTCATTCTTTTATGTCTTTTATTAATGAGTGCCTGCAGATAGTTATTATTTTGAATAAAAAATAAAATATTCTTTTATTTGAAGAAAAAATATTCTATTTTGAATCATGGATGTGATAGTTGAACTATGTACCTGTGATGTGTTGCATGAAGCAAATAGATTTAAAAAAATGTAACTGTATAATTAATTGAGGCATAGGTACTTTTATGTGTCTCTAGTTAGACTGTATTTAGATTTTCATAGTTAAAAGGGCTTTGTTATGTGAATATTATCAAAATTACATTGAGTCTATATGCATATCATATGCTTTAAAAGAGACCATCTGCCTTTTACAGTGTGTTATCATAACATTTACACATAGCTCTGAAAATAACTATTTAAGATTTAAATCTTAAAACACCCATAAAAATTAATTGATTTTTTTACTACCCGTCTGAGTTCATTGCATTATTGGTATGAATATATATTATACTGTATTATCTCTTTTCCATCTCATTACTCCTTTTTGGCACCATAAGAACAGAACATTTTAAAAATAAGAACATTGTAGAATTTCAAACCCTTTGATAGTTCACTTTTACTAAATAAAAAGTGACTATTTTCAAAAATAAGTTAATTTTTCTGGCTCTCCATTGGTATAGCTATTAATCATTTAAAGTTATCTAAATCATGCAAACAACTGACTCTCTTTGAGACACTTATAAACCAAAAAAACTATTCATACAGTTTCAAATTTAATTTACATATTAATACTTTAAAATGTAAATGCTTCTTTATTGTCAAATCTACTCTATTCAAATATACATTTTATTCCATTTTTATATTTCATATTTTGATACATTTAAAATACATGAGAAGCTAAAGACTGACCAAAATTTTAATAAGACACAGTGGAAGTCATCTTATTTCTGGTGATCTGTGGTTCATTACTTAGGTTCCTCTCATTTTTCAGGTGCATTGATGTAAATTCTCTTAGAACACACTGACCTTTGTACTATTAAGTGAATTAAATGTCTGTTTCACTGGCTCTGGAAAGCTTAATGCTATTCCAAGACTTCTTGTCATTGCTGGAGTTTTATCTCACAATCACCTCTGCCAATGGGTTTATAGACTATTGTCCTAATGATGGTTGCTTCAGTATCAAACCAGTTGCCATCTATTCATTACATCTACAATTACTTTTTCCTGAGCTTTGTCCATTACTCTGCCCATTGAGCCAAGAGAATGCTTGTTACATAAAACTGAGTATTGGACATGTTTCTAAAAATGTTACGTGCCATTTGACACACTCTGCCAACTATATTTTTTATCCTTTTTTTTTTTTTCTCTACAACAGATTTTCTCAACTTATTCTGTTGAAATTTTAGGCTCAATGATTATTTTTTTGGTAGACACCTCTGTTGTACATCACAATGTGTGTAGCAGCATATCCTACCCTCCTACCTTCTAGGAGCCAATGGCAACCCCCACCAACATATGACAACCAAAAATATCTTCTGATATTGTCAAATATTCCTTGAGGGAACCCTCCTTCCCCTGTTGAAAACAATTGCACTAGGAAAACAAAACTTTTTAGTCTTTAATTTTCAAATATATAGAATTAAGCTTTGCCAGCACCTCTTTTCTTTTCTGAAAATTCAAAATGATAATTATTTTGTCAACATGGATCTACCAGAATTTCTATGTGGAGGGTTAAGTTCATATTTTTATAAAAATTGAGATAAATGATGGATGTTTATTACATATAACAGCATATAAGTGTACATGTATGTTTATTATATCCAGTAAAAAGTTTCTAAAGTTTATAAAATAGTGAGATAATATCCCCAATAAATAACAATTTTAATAGATGCAATAAATTTTGAATATTCACAGGTATATAAAATGTAGCTAGCATAATTTTTGGAGAAGGTAATGGCACCCCACTCCAGTACTCTCACATGGAAAATCCCATGGACGGAGGAGCCTGGTGGGCTACAGTCCATGGGGTCGCTAAGAGTCGGACACGACTGAGAGACTTCACTTTCACTTTTCACTTTCCTGCATTGGAGAAGGAAATGGCAACCCACTCCAGTGTTCTTGCCTGGAGAATCCCAGGGACGGGCACCATGCTAAAATACTTTACATACATTTATCTCATTTAACCCACATAAGAGCTCTGTGGGAAAAGAATGATTATTTACCTCCATTTTAGACACAAAGAAGCTGGGGCTGAGTGAGGTCAAGGTTCCCTGCCTGTGGTCACCCAACCTGTGAGTGACAAACCCAGCACTTGACCCCAGGCTTCTCTAGCTCCAGAACCCAACTGTCCAGCAGTATGCCGTTCAATGTTCAATCTTGTAACTACCCATGGGCAGACTCCCACTGCTGGAGGGAACCTAATCACGGAATCGGGGGTTGCCAAGAGTAATATCCCACGAGAGGTCTCTTGGAATCACGTGTTCTTACCCCAGAAACTGGTAGGAAGTCAGAGACTGGGAGCTTATTCTTCACAGGGGAAGGCATGGATCTGATTTCAGGAAGCATTTGTGCTTCCTGAAGCATGTGCCTTCTATGCACAGAGGGATTGCACAGAGTCGGACATGACTGAAGTGACTTAGCAGACTTAGCAGCATAATTTTTATTTTATCTTTGAAATTTTACCATTAAAATATTTCAATCATGCAAATTAAAGGTAACCAACTGTAGTATTGTCTTATGTGACATATTACATGGTTTTATAAATACACCTTAGGTCAATGATAAATACATAAATACATCTTTAGAGTAAGAAAATCATTTTAACTGTAAAAACATAATCTTTAATCTTTAAGAATAATTTCTCTAAAATATTTATACAGTGAGTATATATATAGTTGCATGAATATCTTTACTATCAGGCCTGAACTACTGTATAATTATATTAAAAGTCTGGCACTCTGTGATGACCTGGAGGGGTGGGATGGGGAAAGGGAGGGAGGTTCAACTGGGAGGTGATATATCTGTAATTACGGCTGATTTGTTGGAGAAGGAAATGGCAACCCACTCCAGTATTCTTGCCTAGGAAATCCCATGGACAAAATCAGACTGGTGGTCTACAGTCCATGGGGTCACAAACAGTTGGACATGACTTAGCAACTGAGCACATGGCTGATTTGTATTGTTGTATGAAAGAAACCAATACAAAATTATAAAGCAATTTTCCTCCAATTAAAAGATAAATTAAAAATCAAAGAAGTGTTAAGAGAACAGCTCTCTGAATCCCCAATTCAAAAAAAAAAAAAAAAAGCATTTTTT
>NW_011495026.1:247546-247970 GCF_000754665.1 Bison bison bison | reverse complement strand
GATCTTGAGAAAGAAGAATGGAACTGGAGGAATCAACCTACCTGACTTCAGGCTCTACTACAAAGCCACAGTAATCAAGACAGTATGGTACTGGCACAAAGACAGAAATATAGATCAATGGAACAAAATAGAAGGCCCAGAAATAAATCCACGCACATATGGACACCTTACCTTTGACAAAGGAGGCAAGAATATACAATGGAGAAAAGACAATCTCTTTAACAAGTGGTGCTGGGAAAACTGGGTCAACCACTTAGTAAAAGAATGAAACTAGAACACTTTCTAACACCATACAACAAAAATAAACTCAAAATGGAATTAAAGATCTAAACGTAAGACCAAGAAACTAATAAAACTCCTAGAGGAGAATAAGGACAAACACTCTCCGACATACATCACTGCAGGATCCTCTATCGACCCACCT
>NW_011495026.1:247053-247446 GCF_000754665.1 Bison bison bison | reverse complement strand
ATTATAAACAGTGCTGTGATGAACATTGGGGTACACGTGTCTCTTTCCCTTCTGGTTTCCTCAGTGTGTATGCCCAGCAGTGGGGTTGCTGGATCATAAGGCAGTTCTATTTCCAGTTTTTTGAGGAATCTCCACACTGTTCTCCATAGTGGCTGTACTAGTTTGCATTCCCACCAACAGCGTAAGAGGGTTCCCTTTTCTCCACACCCTCTCCAGCATTTATTAATGAGTATACTACCCAAAGCAATTTATAGATTCAATGCAATCCCTATCAAGCTATCAACAGTATTCTTCACAGAGCTAGAACAAATAATTTCACAATTTGTATGGAAATACAAAAAACCTCGAATAGCCAAAGCGATCTTGAGAAAGAAGAATGGAACTGGAGGAATC
>NW_011495026.1:241099-246953 GCF_000754665.1 Bison bison bison | reverse complement strand
TGGGGAGGGAGGAGGGAGGAGGGTTCAGGATGGGAAACACATGTATACCTGTGGCGGATTCATTTTGATGTATGGCAAAACCAATACAATATTGTAAAGTTAAAAAATAAAATAAAATAATAAAAAAGCACCTCATATAAATTTTTTTTGTCTTTTTCCATGAATAGTACTCTCCAGATGAAATTTATCATGCTGTATGCTAAAGTAATATGTTACATACAGAAATATGTTATATTTAATTGAAAAACAACAACCATTATTCATTGGTGGCTGGTCTGAGGAGGATTTTTAAGGAAAGTGGTTACTCCTACCTTCTAATATATGACTTCACAATATTCTGCTATTACAGAAGGGATAAGTCATTTTCATAGAAAAAAAGTAGGATAATGAAGTTGAGTCAACATTACTCAGTTGATGTCTGCATTAAAATGATTATTTAAGAGATTTTGACAGATCAATAACTGAGAAAATTTTTTCTTGAAGGAGCAATATGTTATTTGCAAGCAATTAAAAAGGAGAAAATCAAATTGCTATATTTTTAAATTCAAATAACAGCGTAGGGCTTTAGATACATATATCATTGACTTGTGCTGTGCTGTGCTTAGTTCCTCAGTTGTGTCTGACTCTTTGCAACCACATGGACAGTAGCCCACCAGTCTCCTCTGTCAATGGGGATTCTCCAGGCAAGAATACTGGAATGGGTTGTCATGCCTTCCTCCAAGGGATCTTCCAAACCCAGGGATCAAACCTAGGTCTCCTGCATTGCAGGCGAATTCTTTACTGTCTGAGGTACCAGGGAAGCTATCATTGACTTCTATTAGCAGAATCAGAAAATTCATATAATATTAGATGCAAAAAAGTATATAAACTGAAGTCTTATACTGGATGATAGATCTTTTTACTGTCAAGTAATTTAGGAAATCAATTCACAGCATTGACAGGAGACAAGAGGAAACTGAGAAGGTGAATCCTTTTCCTTTCTTTGTTATATTTCTAGAAGTCCTAAGGACCAAGTGACTTTATTAAGTAGTAGTGACAGTAGTGAGGTACCAAATACAATTATTTTGTATCTCTCCTCCCTTACTTGTATTATTGTTATGACTATTATCATTATTTTAATTCTCATAGCCTGGAATGTGTATTTTCCAATGTTAGCACCCTAATATTTACCTGAGGCTCTGCTTCAAGTGAAAACAATTGGGATTTACAATTAAAACAAAAAGTTTTGAATATAATTTATGTAGATGCTTTCAGGAGAAGGCAATGGCACCCCACTCTAGTACTCTTGCCGGGGAAATCCCATGGATGGAGGAGCCTGGTAGGCTGCAGTCCATGGGGTCGCTCAGAGTCGGACACGACTGAGCGACTTCACTTTCACTTTTCACTTTCATGCATTGGAGAAGGAAATGGCAACCCACTCCAGTGTTCTTGCCTGGAGAATCCCAGGGACGGGGGAGCCTGGTGGGCTGCCGTCTACGGGATTGCACAGAGTTGGACATGACTGACGTGACTTACCAGCAGCAGGTGCTTTCAAGCAGAACTTATATTGTACTTCTATTTGATATTCAGAAAATATGTTCAGAGGAAAAATGTGTTCAGAGGAAAAACATCTACAAGCAAATTATTTGGCAGGCATTTGTGTAAGAGCTTTTAAATCATACCTTACATGCATGTCAGTTGTGCTTAAAAAATAAGATAGTACACACAGCAAAGAAAAATACACATACTAAGATTAAATCAAGAAAAAGTTAACAATACCCAAGATTAGTATAAGTAAAATATATCAATTCTAAGCACATTTGACTTTCTCTCGTAAATATGTTATTCAAGTTCAGTTTCAAAAATACCAGAATACCTGGTAATATTCTATTTAAGATAACAGTTTCAGTGAGTATATATATACATGAATATCTTTACTATCAGGCTTGAAGTATTAAATATTTATATTAAAAGCCTGGCACTCTGTGATGACCTGGAGGGGCGGGATGGGCAAAGAGAGGGAGGTTCAACTGGGAGGTGACATATGTGTAATTACGGCTGATTTGTTGGAGAAGGAAATGGGTTAAGGCTTAATGCCTGTGTACAACGTCATCTCTCTGTCTATGATATCTATCTCTGTCCATCTGTAGTCTGGCACTGGAAATCTTCAATGAGGTCTTGGTATTATATCTCAAAACCTGTGTTATACCCTCAGCTGTTGCAAAACAGTGAAATTGTTAGAAGCACTGACTGTGCAAAGTTAGGACTGCTTTTCATTTGAATTTTTTCTGACTGTATACCATTTGTGGTGTGTGTGTGTCTGTGTGTGTGTGTGCTCAGTCATGTCCAACTCTTTGTGACCCCATCAACTGTAACCCACTAGGCTACTCTGCCCATGGAATTCAATAAACAAGAAAATACTACAGCGGGGAGTACCGGTTCTTCCTAAACAAATTACTTAACCTTTCCAAACTACAGTTTAGTCACCTGAAAAACAGATATGATACTAATTTCCTCATTGTGCTGTTGGGTAAATTCTACAAACATTGTTTGAATATTCCTTTGTTCTCATGAAATCAAGCCATTGTGAAATATATTTCTACAGAAAATATTTTCTATTTTTCTAGATTAGCAAACATATTCATGGCACAGAATGCACCTTTGGATAGAATACATTAACTCTGTGTAATTACAAAGCAGCATTTAGGTCAATGCAAAAATATTTAAATCACCAGAATGCTAAGAAAAGAATACTTATCCTTATTATGCAAATATTTAATTATGTTTTATTCTTGGACAGATAAAATCAATGAACTGTTAAAACTAAAATAAGAACAGTTTCTGACCTTGAGAACGTCTTTAATCACTTAAGCAGAGAAAAACTACCTAACTCAGGCTAAGGAAATATTAGCACATGTGTTATACTGTTTTGTGTCAGAACAATGACTCTAATGGTGAAATGACTATCAGGACATTTGAAGGTAAGTTTTTTTCTGTGCAAAGTTTATGTTTATGACTCCTTATTCATAGCATTATTTACCTGGAGATATATATATATACCGGAAGAATCAGAAAGCCACTCCAGTATTTTTATCTGGAGAATCCCAGAGACAGAGGAGCCTGGTGGGTTACAGTCCATAGGGTTGCAAAGAGTCAGACACCACTGGAGAGCAAGCACATGTATGTGCATATATATTTACTATAATTGGCAATATTATGTTCTATCCTATCCTATTCTATATTTTTCCTTATTGTTCTAATTAGTATGTTCTACTAACTGTTGACTAGTACAAGTGACTGATGGCCACATTATCTTACTGCTGCTTTAGTGGTAATTCTTTTAATGTTTTACATAATATTTGTTTATTATAATGTTTACTTACCATGATATTATTGTGATAATCTTCTAACATACTAGTCATCATATAAAGAAGTTAGTTTTTATTTACAGTTTACTTCTTTTGCCAGAATATTCCATGCTTCATATACTTTTTGAGCATCTCCTTTTTAAGCCACAGTTCCATGAATAACAGCTGATGAATATGACCCATAATATTTATTGGAATGGCTCAGTATCAGTATTCCTCATGCAAAGAGGGGTAGTTTCTTTGTAACAGAAGGAGATCCAGGAAGAATTTTCAAATAAAATCTGTACTCTAATCAGTTATTTTAAAACTTACATTAGCTTGTTTATTCAATAAAATTTTACTGTTATTTTGGTAGTACTTTACAACATGTCATTTTTAAATAGAAAATCTCACATGGATTAATTTATAGGAAAAAAGCAGCATTAAAATTACAGTCAAAATGCACAACTTATAGTATTGGAGAAAATACTTACAAGTCTTATACCTGATAAGGATTCAAAAAGTAGAATATATAAAGAACAGCTCAGTGACAAAGGACAAGTCACTTGAAAAATAGGCAAATAATTTGAATAATTATTTCTTCAAAGAATACATAGAAGGACCAATAAATGCATGAAAAGATGCTCAACAAAATTAGTCATTAGGGAAATTAAAATCAGTGAGTTACCACTCATATTTACTGTAATATTTCTAATATTAATAACTGAAAAAGGTGGAAAATAAGACATGTTGATGGAAATGTGAAAAAATTAGAATGCTTGTGCATTGCTGGTGGAAATATAAGATGGTATAGCTGCTGTTGAAACAATTTGATGGTTCCACAAAACATGAAGCATAGGATTGCCATATGATCCAGCAGTTTGACTCCAAATTAAGTATCACTAAAACTGAAAACAGATTTAAACAGATACTTATATTAAAATGTGTATTGCAGAACTGTTTACAGTAGCTGAAAGGTTAAAAAACATTAAGTCTTCATCAACTAATGAATGGATAAATAAAATATACTATATGTGTATCTTTCAGACATAAAAAAATAAAGTTCTAACGCATGCTACAATATAGATAAACTTCAAAATGTTATATTAAATAAACAGGATATAAAAGAATAAATGTAATACAATTCCACTTATATGAAATATCTAAAATAGGCAAGTTTATACAGACAGGGTGTAGATTAAAGTTTATGAGGGACTAGGAAGGGGGAAATGTTGAGTTGTTGCTTATTCGATATAGAGTTTCTGCTTAATGCAGTGAAGATTTTTCACATAGATAGTGGTGATGATTGCATAATACTGTGATTGTAATTTTGCCATTGAATTGCTCATTTAAAATGGATAGTATAAAATTTTATTCTGTATGTATTTTACTATAATGAGGAAATCTATATGAAAAACATGAATATCAAAAGTGGTGATTTATGTTTACCAATTATAAATGCTTACACAGTAGTTATAAGAGGAAACCAGTTTGAATTTGCAGGAGCTCAGTTGTGGTTCAGTCCCTCTCCTATCCGACTCTTTGTGATCCCACGGACTGCAGCACATCAAGTTGCCCTGTCCTGCACTATCTCCCAGAGTTTGCTCAAACTCATGTCCATTTAGTCGGTGATGCCATCCAACCATCTCACCCTCTGCCCTCCCCTTCTCCTGACTTCAATCTTTCCGAGCATCAGGGTCTTTTCAAATGAGTTGACTCTTCCCATCAGCTGGCCAAAGTCTTGGAGCTTCAGCATCAGCCCTTCTAATGAATATTCAGGGTTGATTTCCTTTAGGGTTGACAGATTTGATCTCCTTGCAGTCCAAGGGATTCTCAAGAGTATTCTCCAACATCACAGTTCAAAAGCATCAATTCTTTGGTGCTGAGACTTCTTTATGGTCCAACTCTCATATCCGTACATGACTATTGGAAAAACCATAGTATGACTAGACAGAAATTTGTCGGCAAAGTAACGTCTCTGCTTGTTTATTCATTGTCCATGTTTGTCATAGCTTTTCTTCCAAGGAGCAAGAGTCTTTTAATTTCATACCTGCAGTCACCATCTGCAGTGATTTTGAAGCCCAAGAAAATAAAGTCTGTAACTGTTTCCATTTTTTCCCCCGTTGATGTGCCATGAAGTGATGGGATCAGATGCCATCATCTTCATTTTTTTGAATGTTGAGTTAAGCCAGCTTTTTCACCCCCTCTTTCACCTCCATTAAGAGGCTCTTCAGTTCATCTTCCCTTTCTGCCGTAAGAGTGGTATCATGTGCATATCTGAGGTTATTGATATTTCTCCTAACAATCTTGATTCTAGTTTGTGCTTCATTCAGTCTGGCATTTCACATGATGTACTCTGCATTGTCACCCTGCTTATTTAACTTATATGCAGAGTACATCATGAGAAATGCTGGGCTGGAGGAAGCCCAAGCTGGAACCAAGATTGCCAGGAGAAATATCAATAACCTCAAATATGCAGATGACACCACCCTTATGGTAGAAAGTGAAGAAGAACTAAAGAGCCTCTT
>NW_011495026.1:240403-240999 GCF_000754665.1 Bison bison bison | reverse complement strand
TGACTTCCTACTTTTGCATTCCAGTCCCCTATAATGAAAAGGACATCTTTTTTGGGTATTAGTTCTAGAAGATCTTGTAGGTCTTCATAGAACCGTTCAACTTCAGCTTCTTCAGCATTACTGGTCGTGGCATAGACTTGGATTACCTTGATATTTAATGGTTTGCCTTGGAAATGAACAGAGATCATTCTGTCATTTTCGAGATTCCATCCAAGTACTGCATTTCTGACTCTTTTGTTGACTATGATGGCTATTACATTTCTTCTAAGGGATTCCTGCCCACAGTAGTAGATATAATGATCATCTGAGTTAAATTCACCCATTCCAGTCCATCTTAGTTCACTGATTCCTAGAATGTCAATGTTCACTCTTGCCATCTCCTGTTTGACCACTTCCAATTTGCCTTGATTCATGGACCTAACCTTCCAGTTTCCTATGCAATATTGCTCTTTACAGCATCAGACCTTGCTTCTATCACCAGTCCCACCCACAACTGGCTGTTGTTTTTGCTTTGCCTCCATCCCTTCATTCTTTCTGGAGCTATTTCTCCACTGATCTCCAGTAGCACACTGGGCACCTACCGACCTGGGGAGTTC
>NW_011495026.1:236385-240303 GCF_000754665.1 Bison bison bison | reverse complement strand
GAGTTGGATTATAAAGAAAGCTGAGCATCAAAGAATTGATGCTTTTGAACTGTGGTGTTGGAGAAGACTCTTGAAAGTTCCTTGGTCTGCAAGGAGATCCAACCAGTCCATCCTAAAGTAAATAGGTCCTGGGTGTTCATTGGAAGGACTGATGTTGAAGCTGAAACTCCAATACTTTGGCCACCTGATGTGGAGAGCTGACTCATTTGAAAAGACCCTGATGCTAGAAAGATTGAGGGCGGGAGGAGAAAGGGACAACAGAGGAAGAGATGGTTGGATGGCGTCACCAACACAATGGACATGAGTTTGGGTGAACTCCGGGAGCTGATGATGGACAGGAAGGCCTGGCGTGCTGCGGTTCATGGAGTCTCAGAGTCAGACACGACTGAGTGACTAAACTGAACTGAACAGAACTGAACTCTGCATGTAAGTAATATAAGCAGGGAGACAATATACAGCCTTGTCATACTCCATTACCAATTTGAACCAGTCCATTGTTCCATGTCCAGTTCTAGCTGTTGCTTCCTGACCTGCATACAGTTTCTCAGGAAGCAGGTAAAATGGTCTGATATTCCCATCTCTAAGAATTTTCCAGTTTGTTTTGATCCACATGATCTTCCTTGGTGGCTCAGGTGATAAAGAATCTACCTGCAATGTGGGAAACCTGGATTCAATCCTTGGCTTGGAAAGATCCCCTGGAGAAGGGAATAGCTACCCACTCCAGTATTCTAGCTTGGAGAATTCCACGAACTGTATAGTCCATGGGGTCGCAAAGAATTGGACACAACTGAGTGACTTTCACTTTCAGCTTTCTTTTCACACAGTCAGAGGCTTTGCCATAGCTAATGAAGCAGAAGAAGATTTTTTTTTAAATTTTTTCCTGAAATTCCCTTGCTTTGTCTATGATCCAGCAGAGCTCAGTAACAAATCAGATAATCAATCTTGGAAAGACAAAGGTAAAATGTATCAGTATTTGAAATGAGAAAGAATTTTCATATTTGCTACATTTTTACTACATTATTAACTAATTCTAAGATTTAAAAAATTTTTAACATAATTCAGAAATAATAATAAATAATAGTAGTGTTCAGTTATGTCTAACTCTATGTGGCCCCATGGACTGTAGTCCACCAAGCTCTCTGTCCACAGAATTTTCCAGGCAGCCCTTTCCTTCTCCAGGGGATCTTCCTGATGCAGGGACTGAACCCACATCTTCTGAGTCTCCTGCATTGGCAGGTGGATTCTTTACCACTGAGCCGCCTGGGAAGCCAATAATATTTGTTGAATAACAATAGTGGAATAGTTGAATGGCTGAAAATCAGGATCTCTTTGGCACTAGTGTTAACATGGTATTAGTTCTGTCCCCAGTAGCTCAGTCGTGTCTGATTCTTTGTGACCCCATGGACTGTAGCCTGCTAGGCTCCTCTGTTCAAGGGGATTCCCCAGGCAAGAATACTGGAGTGGGTTGCCACACCCTCCTTCAGGAAATTTTCTTAACCCAGGGATCAAAACCAGGTCTCCTGCATCGCAGGTGAATTCTTTACCAACTGAGCCATCAGAGAAGCCGAAGTATACTGGAATAAGTAGCCTATCCCTTCTCCAGGGGAACTTCCTGACCTAGTAATCAAACTGGGGCCTCCTATATTGCAGGCACATTCTGTACCAGCTGAGCTACCAGGGAAGCCTCTATGATTGTTAGATGTTATCAGATTAAGAACAGGCATCACATATGATTATTGTTGATGGTGACCCCTGACCACCAACAACAGGGGTGGTGACCCATGGCGTTAGTTCTCAGACCTTTTAAGTTACTAAACCACTTGCAGCCATGTTTTCTCATATCCATAAAATAAGGGCATTCTAAAAAATAATCTTTGAGGATTCACAAACTAAAATGTACTGTGATGGTATAAAATTTTTCTGTGCATCTTAACAAGTTGATATAAAGGTCATTAAAAACACGAACTGTCATCAAGATAAAACAGTTACTTTAAAACCACTTCTGTGATTATATTGATTCCACCAGTTTCATGGATTATTAGACTTGAGTAAAAATATGGAGACTTTAACAGTTAATACAAAGGAAAACTAGCATTATTGGTATATCAACTTGGAAGTGTGCTGTTTTAGTCATACTGTAAATAAAGAATTTCTTGTCATGTGAAATAAATGTGGGAAGCTCGATTTCCTTTCTGTGAATAAATGAAACCAGAACTTTCTGATTTCTTGGATGACTGGATTGCTGATCACTTATAAATTGGTTCAGTGGCCTTCACAGAAAGGTTGACTTCCTTTCTGAGTCTTGGACACTCAGAAAAATTCTATAATTATTAAAGTAAGTTTTATTCTTCTTTATAAGAATAATCAAATAAAATATATTTATTATTTAATATATTTTTAAAAATGATTAAATTATATGTGTTTAAGGGATTCATATTAATCCTAACAAATGGAAAATATATAAACAGCACTTATTTCAGAGAATAAGCAAGGAATTAAGTATACCTTGAACTTGACTTTCAGACTCATAATCATAGAAAGTTATTTTCCTGTACTAGTTAAGAAAATATGAAGTTTACATGACCGTTTATTAGCATGTGAAGGTGTATAGATCAGGCTCAAGTATTTTCTTATTAATACAATCTCATTAGCAATCAATTTCCATTAAATCATCATATTTAGTTTCAGGAGCTTATGTTCAGAATATCTAAAATTGCTTTTGTATGACATTATTTTGTAGGTGAATTATTTTGCATACTGAGACATCAACTAAATTTGAAAAATTAAGCTAAAAAGTACAGCTTGATTTCAATTATTATTTAAATAAACTCAAGTATTTGGCATTTAAGTTTCAGGCTTCCTGATCCAGATTTTTGTCCTGCTTTCATTTACTGGATCTATTTATAATCCTTTCCCTCTCTCATAGATGTTAGTCACAGCCTGCTGTGAGAAGCTTTCTTTACTCATAGGTTTGCTTTATGGAGGTAAGGGTTAATGGCAGCAGGCAAGACTCCCTGCAGTAATCTGGGTCACTTATATTATACAGATCAGTGATTTCTTTACCCAGAAGAATCTTAAATTACAACCATGAATACACACACACGCACACATACATGCATGCACACATATACTACCCTTTCATTTTGTTCAAGAGTTAATAAGAAAAAAATGCAAATTGAAAAAATGGAAATATATTGAAAAGTAATAGTATGGAGAGAAGGTATATAGCATTATAATTACTATTTCTATGCTTACATTTTCTATGATTTTTCCTGCTTTCAGTAGTCTCATTTATGAAAAGATATATTCTATAAGAGAAGATGAAACCCATGGATATTTCTCATAATTAAAAAATGTTTTAATGTCAATGCATAGGCTCTCTTATCATAACTATCATGGCCAAAGTAACTACTTCAAACATCCATATTAGTTTAGCAATAATGCTGTTGCTAAGTTGCTTCAGTCATGTCTGACTCTGTGCGACCCCATAAACGGCAGCCCACCAGGCTCCCCCGTCCCAGGGATTCTCTAAGGCAACAACACTGGAGTGAGGTGCTATTGCCTTCTCCGAGTAATCATACTGAGATATATTACAACTCTACCCACACCCACCACCTCAAAACTATAATTAATGATACATGAATCTGTAATTTCATTTAAGCTGTCTTTTAATAATACCTAAGTGCTGGGGTCCAGCCCGGGCTGATCCAGGGTATTCGAAGTGGGGACGGCGTCGGCGACCTATTTATTTAAATATTTCATAAAAGATATAAAGAGTAATAGGATGAGGATAGCTCAGTAGGAAAATTCAGTGGAGAAAAGAGGCTGAGTAGCTTGGTTTATGCGGGAGACCAATAAAACTTCAAGACAAGAAGCTTGCACCACTTACCTAGGCCGCAGGCATCCTTCCGTTCTCCT
>NW_011495026.1:235516-236285 GCF_000754665.1 Bison bison bison | reverse complement strand
TTATTTTTTCCACTGTTTCCCCATCTATTTGCCATGAAGTGATGGGACAGATGCCATGATCTTCATTTTCTGAATGTTGAGCTTTAATCCAGCTTTTTCCCTCTCCTCTTTCACTTTCATCAAGAGGCTCTTTAGTTCTTCACTTTCTACCATAAGGGTGGTGTCATCTGCATATCTGATGTTATTGATACTTCTCCTGGCAATCTTGATTCCAGCTTGGGCTTCATCCAGCCTAGCGTTTCTCATGATGTACTTTGCATAGAAGTTAAATAAGCAGGGTGATAACATACAGCCTTGACGTACTCCTTTTCCTGTTTGGAACCAGTCTGTTGTTCCATGTCCAGTTCTAACTGTTGCTTCCTGACCTGTGTATAGGTTTCTCAAGAGGCAGGTCAGGTGCTCTGGCATTCCCATTTCTTTCAGAATTTTCCACAGTTTATTGTGATCCACACAGTCAAAGGCTTTGGCATAGTCAATAAAGCAGAAATAGATGTTTTTCTGGAATTCTTTTGCTTTTTCGATGATCCAGTGATGTTGGTAATTTGATCTCTGGTTCCTCTGCCTTTTCTTTACTTTTTTTTTAAATTTTATTTTATTTTTAAACTTTACATAATTGTATTAGTTTTGCCAAATATCAAAATGAATCAGCCACAGGTATACATGTGTTCCCCATCCTGAACCCTCCTCCCTCCTCCCTCCCCACACCATCCCTCTGGTCGTCCCAGTGCACTAGCCCCAAGCATCCAGTATCGTGCATCGAACCTGGACT
>NW_011495026.1:234865-235416 GCF_000754665.1 Bison bison bison | reverse complement strand
GGAATGAAAAGTGACCTCTTCCAGTCCTGTGGCCACTGCTGAGTTTTCCAAATTTGCTGACACATTAAGGGCAGCACTTTCACAGCATCATTTTTTAGGATTTGAAATAGCTCAACCGGAATTCCATCACCTCTACTAGCTTTGTTTGTAGTGATTCTTACTAAGGCCCACCTGACTTCTCATTCCAGGATGTCCAGCTCTAGGTGAGTGTGAGTAATCACACTTTAGTGATTATCTGGGTCGTGAATATCTTTCTTGTACAGTTCTTCTGTATATTCTTGCCACCTCTTCTTAATTCTTAATATCTTCTGCTTCTGTTAGGTCCATACCATTTCTGTCCTTTATTGAGCTCTTCTTTGCATGAAATATTCCCTTGGTATCTCTAATTTTCTTGAAGAGATCTCTAGTCTTGCCCATTCTGTTGTTTTCCTCTACTTCTTTGCATTGATCACCTAGGAAGGCTTTCTTATCTCTCTTTGCTATTCTTTGGAACTCTGCATTCAAATGGGTATATCTTTCCTTTTGTCCTCTGCTTTTCGCTTCTCTTCTTT
>NW_011495026.1:232562-234765 GCF_000754665.1 Bison bison bison | reverse complement strand
ACACTGAGGCCTCCCCGGTCGGATCTTAGAAGCCCAGGCATAATTAGTAAGCATGGTGGGTTCCGTGCTCCAGATGGAGACTCAGCCAGAGTGGGAGAGAGAGCGACATGGGGAGACCTAAGAATTAAAATTCTATTCTTGCGACTAACACTTTCATTTTGTTGGTTATCTGGGCTTTCCTGGTGGCTCAGATGGTAAAGAGTCTGCCTGTAATGTGGGAGACCCAGCTTCAATCTCTGGGTGAGAAGATTCCTCTGGAGAAGGAGATGGCAACCCATTTCAGTATTTTTGCCAGGGAAATCCCACGAACAGAGGAGCCTGGCGTGCCTGGGGTCACAAAGAGTCAGACACAACTAAGTAACTAACACTTTCACTTTCAAGAATGAAAATAATTTATTATTTTAGGTTATTCTTTTTTTGTAAGCAAATATTCATTCTAAATAAGTAAACTTTCCATATGAATAACAAATCATCAAAGGTAATTCAAATATAAGATACTCTGATGTGTGATAATGATGAATCATTACCACTCTAACAAAACTATTATGTTTAATTTTTTATTATATTTTTATTTTTATTTGTGATATGCATAAGCAAAGGGATGCTTTTCCTCTCTTTAATTTATGCATTAATTTATGCATTGCATAAAAATTATTTTATTTTATAAGCTAGAAGTTCACATGTTAAATGTACAATGAGCATCTTTACATTATTAATTTCAAAAGTCTATGATTTTATGATGATTGAATGATTTTTTGATTGACCATCATATAGATGTAATTTAATATTTTTAACCAGTCATTTGTTTTTGGAAATGTTCATTTTTTTTTTTTCATTTTAGTAACCAGTGTGATAACAAATAGACATCAAGTTAAGTATATAAATCAGTTCAGTTCAGTCACTCAATTTTATGGAATAAATTTCTGTATGTGAAAACATATAACTTTACAGTTTCTGGTGTGTTATGAAATTGTCTTCTAGAATACTGTTCTGAAATACATTCGTACAAGTAATACAATTTCCTGTATTCCCATGATCCTTGGTATCATTTTATACTGCCATTGTTTTAACATTAATAATTTAGAAGTTGACACTGCAACTTTATTTCCTTCATTTCTATGCACACCTTTTTTTCCCTAGAGATTTATTTTCATTTGAAAAGTTTTATTCCTCTCTTTGCAAATATCCTTATTATTGATGTCTTTTAAGAATAATCTTAAAAAATATTTGAAATGTTTGAAAAATATTAAAAAATGTTTGAAAAATATTAAAAAATGTTTGAAAAAATAGCTTTCCAATGTTGATGTTAATCATATTTATACATCAAGTATGTGTTTCCTTTATAAAATCATGGTAACAGTTTAAGGTTATTTCTTACAATTATTAAGTCAGTAAAGTAGCTAGCCTTTTTGTACAGATTAGAATTTTGTGGATCAGTTAAGTTCAGTTCAGTTGCTCAGATGTGTCCGACTCTTTGCAACTCCATGAACCACAGCATGCCAGGTTTCCCTGTCCATCACCAACTCCTTGAGTCCACCCAGACCCGTGTCCATTGTGTTGGTTATGCCATCCAATCATCTCATCCTCTGTTGTCCCCTTCTCCTCCTGCCCTCAATTTTTCCCAGCATCAGGGTCTTTTCAAATGAGTCAGCTCTTCATATCAGGTGGCCAAAGTATTGGAGTTTCAGCTTCAACATCAGGCCCTCCAATGAACACCCAGGACTGATCTCTTTTAGAATGGGCTGGTTGGATCTCTGTGCAGTCCAAGGGACTCTCAAGAGTCTTCTCCAACACCACAGTTCAAAAGCATCAATTGTTTGGCACTCAGCTTTCTCTATAGTCCAACTCTCACATCCATACATGACTACTGGAAAATACACAGACTTTACTACACGGACCTTTGTTGGCAAAGTAATGTCTCTGCTTTTTAATATGCTCTCTAAGTTGGTCATAACTTACCTTCAAAGGAGAAAGAGTCTTTTAATTTCATGGCTGCAATCACCATCTGCAGTGATTTTGGAGCTCAGAAAAATAAAGTCAGCTGCTGTTTCCACTGTTTCCCCATCTATTTGCCATGAAGTGATGGGACAGATGCCATGATCTTCATTTTCTGAATGTTGAGCTTTAATCCAGCTTTTTCCCTCTCCTCTTTCACTTTCATCAAGAGGCTCTTTAGTTCTTCACTTTCTACCATAAGGGCTGT
>NW_011495026.1:231596-232462 GCF_000754665.1 Bison bison bison | reverse complement strand
GTCCCGTCGCACCTGCCATGCTCATGTGCTGTCACAGCCTCCGCGAATGTCTCCTAGAAGGAAATAAAAACAACTATGAAATTTTGTCAGATAAGTTCTTTGAATTATCAGTATAAAATCTAATTAATATATGTCTTCACAAATTAAAACATTTAGTAGCAGTACAAGTTTTAGTATGAAAGAGTACACCACTAATTGAATGTGAATTGAACCATATATTCCAATTAGTATCTTTAATACTATATGGGAAATACTGGTGCATTATGAAGTGTAACATTAAAACTTTACTAAGTCAAACTTAAAATCTATTAAAAATAAATATACATGCATTTGTCTCAGTCCCTTCAACAAGCATACAATTTTTATACTATTTTCTTGATTGGATTGCTAAAGCAGGAAATTTTAATAAACTTAAATATTTATTAGATCTAGTCCTTAATTTTAAGTTTTATGCAAAATGGAAGTATATTTGCAGTCTTAATTATTAAGAATAATGGTTATTTGTAAAATAATTTTGTGTAGTTTCAAAGTACATATAAAGGGCAAAATCACTCATCATCTTAACACCTAAACATTATAAAATAATTGTATTGGTGTGCATCATTAAAATTTTGATTTAAATATATGTGAAGGTTTATGTATGGATGTCTACAATTATTTACAAAATAAGATGACTGTTATCAATATTGCATGGTGACCACAGTACCATATCAAAGGATATGGACATTTTGTAAAACTAGTCCTGCATATTGAAAAGGTACATTCTGAAATGTACATGTTATCACAAAATCTAAAGAGTGAACTGAACCTCACCTCTTGATATGTTACTACTAGTATCCTTTGTCATCATGCAAAATAAAATTTCT
>NW_011495026.1:230808-231496 GCF_000754665.1 Bison bison bison | reverse complement strand
ATCTGTATTTTCCTTTAAACAGGGAAATTAAGCTTTCTGTTTCCCTGTTTCCCTATTTTATGTTTGGTGCATAAGTACCCAAATGTACTAAAGCTAGTTAAATATATAGCTTTTCTTGTACTTTATAATTTTATTTTCAATATATACTTTTAATTCACTTATGTTTTATATTAGATATAAAACACATAAAGTGTTATGTAATATTTTATGATAATCATACTCATCTTAAATTTTTATATAATAGACACAATATTGCATGTTATTTGTCTATTATGTAGAGCCATATTATGTTTTATATGTCTACTATATAATATCATTTATTAACAATTAATTTAATAAAATTAATTTTATTTTTGGTTGTGTTCTCTTTAGCAGTATATATAATCCTGTTGCCAAATATTTTTCAGTATTGATGAAAATACATTGCAAATGAGAAAGAGATCAGTAAGGTAAATTAATAGTTTTGAATCTTAATAATACCTTCAGATTTGTTGTCTCTTTTATTTATTAGACCATGGATAGAATATTTGTATGTACAATCTCATTTGATCATCATCTACCTTTATGAAGAATATTATTTTCTTAGCCCCAGTTTACAGCTGAGTAAATATTTATTCAGAGCATAACACAAACCTGATTTATGTCCCAGACAGAACAAGAAAATCTATTCCACCATGAAGAATCATAA
>NW_011495026.1:206544-230708 GCF_000754665.1 Bison bison bison | reverse complement strand
TAAAGACTATTATGTTGCTTAAGTAGTATGGATTAAGAGCTTGTTCTCAACAATAAGAAATACTCAGGCTGCATCTTAGTTGTACAATCTAACATGTTGGCCAAGACAGTGCTGCTGCACACGTGTGTGCTCAGTCGCTCAGTTGTGTCCGACTCTGAAAAACTGTGTTCATGGATCGGAAGACTCAATATAGTGAAAATGAGTATACTACCCAAAGCAATCTATAGATTCAATCCAATCCCTATCAAGCTACCAATGGTATTTTTCACAGAGCTAGAACAAATAATTTCACAATTTGTATGAAAATACAAAACACCTCAAATACCAAAGCAATCTTGAGAAGAAGAATGGAACTGGAGAAATCAACCTGCCTGACTTCAGGCTCTACTACAAAGCCACAGTAATCAAGACAGTATGGTATGGGCACAAAGACAGAAATATAGATCAATGGAACAAAATAGAAAGCCCAGAGATAAACCCATGCACATATGGACACCTTATCTTTGACAAAGGAGGCAAGAATATACAGTGGAGAAAAGACAATCTCTTTAACAAGTGGTGCTGGGAAAACTGGTCAACCACTTGTAAAAGAATGAAACTAGAACACTTTTTAACACCATAAACAAAAAATAACTCAAAATGGATTAAAGATCTAAACATAAGACCAGAAACTATAAAAATCTTGGAGGAGAACATAGGCAAAACACTCTCCGACATACATCACTGCAGGATCCTCTATGACCCACCTCCCAGAATATTGGAAATAAAAGCAAAAATAAACAAATGGGATCTAATTAAAATTAAAAGCTTCTGCACAACAAAAGAAACTATTAGCAAGGTGAAAAGACAGCCTTCAGAATGGGAGAAAATAATAGCAAATGAAGCAACTGACAAACAACTAATCTCAAAAATACACAAGCAACTCCTACAGCTCAATTCCGGAAAAATAAAGGACCCAATCAAAAAATGGGCCAAAGAACTAAATAGACATTTCTCCAAAAGACATACAGATGGCTAACAAACACATGAAAAGATGCTCAACATCATTCATTATTAGAGAAATGCAAATCAAAACCACAGTAAGGTACCATTTCATGCCAGTCAGAATGGCTGTGATCCAGAAGTCTACAAGCAATAAATGCTGGAGAGGGTGTGGAGAAAAGGGAACCCTCTTACACTGTTGGTGGGAATGCAAACTAGTACAGCCACTATGGAGAACAGTGTGGAGATTCCTTAAAAAACTGGATATAGAACTGCCTTATGACCCAGCAATCCCACTGCTGGGCATAGACACTGAGGAAACTAGAATTGAAAGAGACACGTGTACCCCAATGTTCATCGCAGCACTGTTTATAATAGCCAGGACATGGAAGCAACCTAGATGTCCATCAGCAGATGAATGGACAAGAAAGCTGTAGTACATATACACAATGGAGTATTACTCAGCCATGAAAAAAAATACATTTGAATCAGTTCTAATGAGATGGATGAAACTGGAGCCTATTATACAGAGTGAAGTAAGCCAGAAAGAAAAACACCAATACAGTATACTAATGCATATATATGGAATTTAGAAAGATGGTAACAATAACCCTGTATGTGAGACAGCAAAAGAGTCACAGATGTATAGAACAGTCTTTTGGACTCTGTAGGAGAGGGAGGGGGGGATGATTTGGGAGAATGGCATTAAAACATGCATAATATCATATAAGAAACGAATCGCCAGTCCACGTTCGATGCAGGATACAGGAAGCTTGGGGCTGGTGCACTGGGATGACCCAGAGGGATGGTATGGGAAGGGAAGTGGGAGGGGCGTTCAGGATGGGGAACACGTGTACATCTGTGGCAGATGCATGTTGATGTATGGTAAAACCAATACAATATTGTAAAGTTAAAAAAAATAATAAAAAAATAAAAAATAAAGTGAAAAACCATGGACTGTAGCCCCCCAGGCTCCTCTGTCTCTGGGATTATCCCAGCAAGAATACTAGAGTGGGTTGTCATTTCCTCTTCCAGGGAATCTTCCTGACCCAAGGATTGAACTCACATCTCCTGCCTTGGCAGGTGGATTCTTAACCACTGAGTCACCTGGGAAGCCCAGACAGTGCTGCTATTTTTGATAAATTGGGAAATTATGAAACCATGAAAAAGAGAGAAAGTTTGTGTAGTGATATAAATTAAATCAGTCACAAATTAAAATCAATTAGGTACTATGTAATAAGTTAATAGCACATTTATTAATGCAACATTTGTATTTTAAACATAAGCTATTTAAAAAATTTCTACATTATGATTTATTTTAAGGATACTTTATTTTACCAAATCCTGCAGTGAACATCTACTCAGCTTCCATAACATGTGTCAATAAAAGTAATAACAGAAAATATTATATTTGAAGATTCCAATAATGACAGCAGCTAGCTAATACATATTATAGAAAAATAAAATTTATCACAGGTATTCACAGTGCATTTTGTCCCTCCAGCTAAAGTTTATTAATATTTTGAGATACCTCTTCTATTGAAATAGAAAATGAAAAAAGTATTTGAGAAGTTATTGAAGTGACAAAAATGTTATTTTTATATTGAATGCCTTTATTATTTGCAAGAGATATTATATTTTCAACTGAAGTTGTGAACACATTAATAGCAGTTTAATCACATTGTTTTGGAATCTGTTGGTAAAATATCTTGTGTTTTCCAGACAGTGATATTATATTCATACCTACGGACACCTATTCACATATGTGCCTACCTGTATATGCACATACCTATATATGCTAGTATATTTCTTCATTCTGTACTATTGCCTTCTCTTTATGTACTAATTCAAAAACATATCTCAACCTTTGATTGATTTCTTACTATAGAAACTTAAACATAAAAAGGAGGGAACAATTGTAAATATTCGAAGGCCTCATTTATATGTAGGTTTTAGTGGAATAAAAAGAGATTTTAAGGTAAGTTTAAAAACAAATGACATTCTCCTTCCACTTTGCTGGAGGTTGGTAAAGAGGTTAATCAGAAGAGAAATGTGAGGAGACGGAATAAAAGGGGAGCCAGGAAACAACATCACTTTAAGAAATACATTTAGAGAATCCTACTAGTAATATAAATCTGTTTTTAATACTGGTCTTGACAACTGTGTAAACATCTTCTACATAAGTATGAAACTAATGTACTTATATTGCGTGTAAACACAATGTAATATTTAACACTTCTGGCTAAGGATTTCTCTGGCGATTCTTCTTTCATAGGAAACTGATCCAATTCAAGAAAGTTTTACTGCTATAATCAAGCACTTTCCAAAGCCCTCACCCAACCATACCATCATCTTTGGTAGTTAGGACTTAAGCATATGAATTTTTGGTGTCGGGGACAAAGTCTCCAATCATTTATATATATATATATGAAATCATATATATATACATATATATGTCTGAAGTTATTTATATATATATATCTGAAATCATTTATATATATTATATATATAAAACTACTGAAAAAAGCTTTTTTATTCAGATATTTATAATGCTAAATAGAATGAATCAGGCAATGTTAATGTTTTGTAACCTCAGAAAATTAAGCAGGGCAAGTGAGGTAAATAGCAGATATTAATCAATAAAATCAGTGCAAATAATAAAATAATAAGTTAAAAATTCATAGTGATATCATTTATGGTTGTATTTATTTATTAACTTTTGACTGTGCTGGGTGTTTCTTGCTGTGCAGGCTTTTCTCTGGTTACAGAGACCCAGGGCTACTCTAGTTGCAGTACATGGGCTTTGCATGTGGTGGCGTCTCTTGCGGGAACACAGGTTCTAGGACTCCCGGGCTTCGTAGTTAAGGTGCGTGGGCTCAGTAGTAGCGGTGCAGGGTCTCTAGAACACGGGCTCAGTAGATGTGGTGCCAGAGCTTAGTTGTCCCGCAGCATGTGGGATCTTCATGTATCAGGGATCAAACCCATGGCTCTTGCATCGGCCTGCATATTCTTTACCACTGAGCCATCAGGGAAACCCGAGATATGACAGTTTTTAAACGAGGTAGTTCTATTGTATATTGTTGTACATATCAGCAAGTTTCATGGGTCTACCTTAAGAGAAATAAAATACAAGAAAAGTTCACATTTGGATAGAAAAGTTGGTCATTTCACTTAAAAACCTCCAAAAGAGAATAATTTAGCATTTGCTCTCTCAAGTCATGAAAAGGAAAAGCTATTTTTAGTAAAACAAATAATTATAGTGATCTATATATTATGATATATAGCAAATAGTGGGCAAAGCATAAGTTAATTCCATGTCATTCAAAGAGTGAGTGAAGTATAACCAAGAATTCTTCTTTCTGTCTCATTTCTGTGGCAACATATTTAAAAATCATAAAATATAAAAATAGGAATAAACAGCAGAAAATTGCTAAATTTTACCATTAGACCCATAGTCCCTTTAAGATACAAACAGCCACATTGTCATTAACTGAATGAGTGATTTCCATCCAAGCATAAATTCCAGCTGTGAAAGTAACTGAAGTCTTCCACTCTGCTGTTTTTTAAGCTAGTTTCAACTTGGAATCAAGTTTTCCAAAAGCTAATTATCCCTATTTTACTCTTTAGCCTAGTTGTTGCATTCCCTTATAATAGTCAGTGTAAGGTTTACAGTTTCTTTTAGAGGTGGCAAAGCTTGCAGGAGGCTTTCAATGAGGCAAATTAGGCCAATCTTTGCTTCTTTCAGAGGAATGAAAAAAGCAAGTTGTGATGCTTTTAGTGCACCTCAAATTATCAAGCTTCCATCATTTTGAATTGGTTTCTGACCACTGATCTTTTTTTTTTTTTTAATTTTTTAACATGTAGTGATTCCTCAAATTTGAGTTTCTGGACTATTATTCTTCCCCATCACCGTCTTCCCCTCTTCCTCCCTCTCTTCCTTCCTCTCCTCCTCTTTCTCCTTCTTCTTTTTCCCCAACTCCATTATTTATAAGGCTTCAGTTGCTTTGTAATTTTTTTAGCCCACCAAAAGACAAAAAAATACATGACTTGATAAATGTTCCTAAAGTATTTCATTTAATACAAGGAAATGTAGCAAAGAAGCATCAATCAGTGGCATGTAATGAGGCAAGGTGGGGTTAGATATTAACAGGATGAAACATTTGGTCAATCACAGGCAAAATGAAGAAGAAGGGATGTAAAACTCCTCTTCTCACAGTTGCATAGAATGGCCAGTCTTTACCAAGTGCATCAGAGGGTGGCTTAATTAACTGAATGAAGTTGTTTCTAGAATAGGAACACTTAGGTTATCCCTAGGAAGATCTCCTCTCAGTATTTAATCTCCTTTTAGTAGCATAACCACATAAATGTGTTTGTAACTAACATACATTATTGCAGCACAAAGGGAATTTATTTCTTAATTAAAAAAAATCAGCAATTTATCTCTTCCAATTCTTTTTTTTTCAATAATTTCCCATTTGAAATTTAAATAGGTATCATCCTAATCCTGAATATTATTAATTTCCAGTACTACTCAATGGCCTTGTATTTGTCTAAGCTTATTCTAATATTTCTGTTTATATATAATACATTCTGCATAGAGATTAATAACTGGCATTGACTATGTGGATTTCTTTTAACTAACTTTCTACCAAAGTACTGATAACAAGAAAATTATTTTAACATACATTTCAGACAATCGGCAGTCTAACAACTTATACCTACAACCTTATTTCTCCTTTCCCTCTAGGTGTGTTCTCTGTTCCAATAATATTTAGAATAGTTGCAATATTTGTTGTCTAACTAAGTTGATGGTGGAAAACTAATGAAATAAAAATAATTCTATCAAAATATGTTTGTCTTTTATTACAAAAGAGGTACCTACTTAATAAAGTACATTAAAAGCCAATTAGGAACTTATGTAAAAATGATAGGACATAACTGAAATGCACTAAATTAACTTCTGAGTCTTTTAATAATCATTCCTATGTCTTTTATGTGAGGAATTTCCCATTGAATAAGTGGAAATCAGAAAGAATAGGAACATCCTTATTCTTTTCCCTTTCTTCCTGTTCTAATATGCTTTGTGGGGATCAATGTCTAATTCTCCAGTACCCGGATGAGATACAAGACAGGTCTCAAGACTTATCTTTTCAGACAATGACAACACTCTAGTCACTATAGGTTATAAAATAATTATACTTATCATTAAATATCCAGTCCCATTAAATAGTCAAAAATTATTTTAAATGTTTTCAAATAAATAAATGCACTTTAAATATTGAACTTTATTTTAAAATAATGTATCTCTCTATCTATAATTTAGAACTACCTCTGGAAGCCTTTAATGGAAATGAGTACCATTGGCTTCTTCATTTTTGTACCTATATTTCTTTCCTTCTCTCTCATTAACTTCTCTTTTTTAACCTTGCAGACCAAGACAGAAAGATTAAGAATCAAAATATGTCTTCTCTTACTGCTTATGTGATCAGTTTGAGTTGGATAGGGGTTGAAAACTGATTATCTTCTGAGATGTCTTTCAGAGGCTATTAAGAACCCCCATCATTTGGCCTCTCTGGACAGCTCTTTCCTCTCTTAGGCTATTGGTTAGCATGACTTGTTTCTGTTGAATTCTACTCACTTCTTTAGGCTACTATTATCTAAAGAATGCCAGGCCAATTCTCTCATCTGGTATGATAGAACTACAGTGTTTTGTCTGATTGCAAATGGGTTTGTAGTTTTTTCCAGCCTGCAATGCACAGACCACTTTAATCTCTTGACTTTGAGATTCCTTAGACATAATTTGTATGGTATTCTCAACATATTCCTCAGGCTTTACAAAACATATTAAATTTTCTAAGGAATATCCTTGAGGTAGAAGAGAAAACATCCCAATCTTCTGCTGCTGCTGCTGCTGCTAAGTCACTTCAGTCATGTCCGACTCTGTGCTACTCCACAGAGGGCAGCCCACCAGGCTCCCCCGTCCCTGGGATTCTCCAGGCAAGAACACTGGAGTGGGTTGCCATTTCCTTTTCCAATGCATGGAAGTGAAAAGTGAAAGTGAAGTCGCTCAGTCGTCTCCGACTCTTCGCGACCCCATGGACTACAGCCCACCAGGCTCCTCTGTCCATGGGATTTTCCAGGCAAGAGTACTGGAGTGGGGTGTCATCGCCTTCTAGGCACTAGTAACGATGGACTCACAACTTACTTGTAAATAGTGCCCAAAAATATTCCTAATCCAGTGATATTTTTCCTCAAATATTTCAACACCTTTTTAATAGACTGGAGATTGTTGGTTACCTAATTGTCTCTGATTTGACTCTCGGATACCTCTTTTGCAAGTCTTGAAGAGGTAATTTAGAACCTCTGTTTAGAACATGAAAGTAGTTGACATGTTATTGGATCACAGTAAAAACTGATACAAAATCCCAATTTAACATCATGTAACATGTATTTACTCATTCTCTTAGTTACAAATTGATTTTTATTGTATTCATTTGCATTCTATAGGATCATAAATATTGACCACATAATATGACTTTAGAGACAATCAGATAAGTTGTTAAAAATTTTTACAAAAGGAAAAAATAAACTATAGTGAAAATTACTGAAAGTATGAGGCCATATAAAGATTACTGAGAAGTTGATTTGTGTGGAATCATTTTGATCTCTAAAATGATATTTAATTAATCTGTAATACTTTAAAGAAATGTTTACAGAAATACAGTTGATTTACAATGCTGTGTTAATTTCTATTGCACAGCAAGGTGATTCAGTTATATGTATATATACATATTTTTAATATTCTTCTTAATTTTGGTTTATCACAAGATATTGAATATGGTTCCCCCCACTCCAGTACTCTTGCCTGGAAAATCCCATGGATGGAGGAGCCTGGTGGGCTACAGTCCATGGGGTCGCTAAGAGTTGGACACGACTGAGCGACTTGATTTTCACTTTTCACTTTCATGCATTGGAGAAGGAAATGGCAACCCACTCCAGTGTTCTTGCCTGGAGAATCCCAGGGATGGGGGAGCCTGGTAGGCTGCCATCTATGGGGTCTCACAGAGTCGGACACGACTGAAGTGACTTAGCAGCAGCAGCTATACAATAGGACCTTATTATTTATCCATTCTATGCATAATAATTTGCATCTGATAACCCAAAATTCCCAATTCATCCTTCTCCCACCCACTTTGGAAACCATAAGTCTATTCTCTATGTCTGTGAATCTGTTTATGTTTTGTAAATATGTTCATTTGTGTCTCATTTCAGATTGCACATATAACTGATACCATATGGCCTTTGTCTTTCTCTTTCTGACTTTCTTCACTTAGTATTATAATATCTTAAATTCATCCATGTTGCTGTAAATGGCATTATTTCTTCTTTTTCATGGCTGAGTTGGGTTTCATTGTATATATACACTACATCTTTTTTATCCATTCACTCACCAAGGGGCATTTAGGTTGCCTCCATGTCTTGGCTATTGTGAGTAGTATTGCTATGAATGCAGGGGTACATGTGTCATTTTGAGTTACAGTTTTGTCCAGATGTATGCCCAGAAGTGGGATTGCTGGATCATATGGCAACTCTATTTTTGGTTTTTTTAAGGAACATCCATAGTGGCTGCATCAACTTACTTCCATCAACGAAGTAGGAGTGTCTCTTCTTTTCCATACCCTCTCCAAACTTTTTGATGATGACCATTCTAACCAGTGTGAGGTGATACCTCACTGTAGTTTTGATTTTCATGTCTCTGATAGTTTGTGATATTGAGCATCTTTTCATGTGCCTGTTGGTCATCGATATGTCTTCTTTGGAGAAATGTCTATTTAGGTATTCTGCCCATTTTTCTATTGGATTTTTTTGTTGTTGTTGAGTTGTATGTGGAGAAGGCAATGACACCCCACTCCAGTACTTTTGCCTGGAAAATCCCATGGATGGAAGAGCCTGGTAGGCTGCAGTCCATGGGGTCGCTAGAGTTGGACATGACTGAGTGACTTCACTTTCACCTTTCACTTTCATGCATTGGAGAAGGAAATGGCAACCCACTCCAGTGTTCTTGCCTGGAGAATCCCAGGGACTGGGAAGCCTGGTGGGCTGTCATCTATGGGGTCACACAGAGTCAGACACGACTGAAGTGACTTAGCAGCAGAGTTGTATGACCTGTTTGTATGTTTAATGAAAATGTTTAATGGAAATTAAGCCCTTGTTACTCATATGGAAACTGTAGAAATTCTAAAATGAGTAATAACTTGGCACATGTCCATTATAGTAGAAAACTTGATATAACTAAATGTCCATATATATGTATATAGCTTATTAGAATATATATCTGAATTCTATGTCTAGACTAATGAAGTCTTACTATATTCAGGTACACCAAAATGGCCCTAAAACTACATTTAAAAAAATGCTGAGTCTATTCTTATTTATGAATAAGTGTATTTTTCCCATGACTAATTGCAGTTTTCATGAAGTATTTCTGGTAGTTCTTTTCTTTTTCCCTACTCGCTCTCTGAAAACTACCCATTAGCTTTGGACATATCTGGAGCAATCTCCATATATCTCATATTGTCTTTATTATCTTAATCATAGCAAATGCACTTATAAGAAAAATTCATTTCTTTTATTCAGAGTATTAATTATTTTAATATGAATAAAAATGATAGATTTCAGTCAAGGATAATATATATGTGGAGTGAGTAAAAATATAGAAAATAATGGAGTATTAATTTTAATATGACAGTAAAATCAAAGAGCCTGAATACACTATGATTATTTGAGTATAATTTTTATGTTTTGTTGGACTGAACACCAGAAGTCAGTATGATTGTACAGAAAAGAACAGCACAATATTTACGGTAATAGCTTAATGTTATAGAAATGGAATTTAATTCCTGTAATAGAAAAGCAAATATTATCTGGATTTATAGAACTTTTAAAGCATCTTTACTACAAAACTATCATATTTGAGCACAACGTGAAAACTACTTTTACAATTAAGAAAAATGGCACAGATGATTACACAAGAATTGTTATTTTATCATTCTGTCCTTTCAGACTGTGAATAATATATATAATCACCTCATGGATGTTTTAGTTGTTAAGTAGACACTTGCATCAACTGAAGATAGCATATACACTAGGCTATATTTTTTAAAAAAAATAAGTTTTAAAAAATCATTCCCTTTTTCAGGTTGTGCTTTGGATTTGGCTAAGCATATGCGACCTGGAGAAGGAAATGGCAACCCACTCCAGTATTCTTGCCTGGAAAAACCCATGGACAGAGGAGCCTGGCAGGCCAAAGTCCATGGAGTTGCAAAGAGTCAGACACAACTGAGTGACTGAGCACACACATATATCTTCATTTATATCCACTAGTAATTATGTAACATGTAATTTTTCTTTTATTCCTTTTAATATCCCTATTGCAGGCAATATTTGGCATAGGAATTGTTTTAAAATTTGCAATGAGAAATTTTTTTTTCCCCAAGAAAAACAAATTAGTGGACTCCACTTAGTCACTGCCACATCAGAGAGAGTTTTCTTATAGAAATTAGAGCTTATAATCCTGAAGAAAAATTCTGACTAGAATTTTGGTTCAAATTTGCCACCCATTTTTGTATCGCATTTCTCCTACCATGTTATAAAGTGAGAAGTAATCAAAGGCGCCTGTGCTAAGGTAAATATAGAACACTGAACAGACAGGGACATACAAAATAGAAGGACTGGAAAAGGTCAGTTTTTATTCCAATCCCAAAGAAAGGCAATGCCAAAGGATGCTCAAACTACCACACAATTGCACTCATCTCACATGCTAGTAAAGTAATGCTCAAAATTCTCCAAGCCAGGCTTCAGCAATATGTGAACCGTGAACTTCCAGTTGGTCAAGCTGGCTTTAGAAAAGGCAGAGGAACCAGAGACCAAATTGCCAACATCCGCTGAATCATCAAAAAAGCAAGAGAGTTCCAGAAAAACATATATTTCTGCTTTATTGACTATGCCAAAGCCTTTGACTGTGTGGATCACAATAAACTGTGGAAAATTCTGAAAGAGATGGGAATACCAGACCACCTGATCTGCCTGTTGAGAAACCTGTATGCAGGTCAGGAAGCAACAGTTAGAACTAGATATGGAACAATAGACTGGTTCCAAATAGGAAAAGGAGTATGTCAAGGCTGTATATTGTCATCCTGCTTATTTAACTTATATGCAGAGTAAATCATGAGAAATGCTGGGCTGGAAGAAGCACAAGCTGGAATCAAGATTGCCGGGAGAAATATCAATAACCTCAGATATGCAGATGACACCACGCTTATGGCAGAAAGTGAAGAGGAACTAAAAAGCCTATTGATGAAGGTGAAAGAGGAGAGTGAAAAAGTTGGCTTAAAACTCAACATTCAGAAAATGAAGATCATGGCATCTGGTCCCATCACTTCATGGGAAATAGATGGGGAAACAGTGTCAGACTTTATTTTTGGGGGCTCCAAAAACACTGCAGATAGTGACTGCAGCCATGAAATTAAAAGACGCTTACTCATGGGAAGAAAAGTTATGACCAACCTAGATAGCATATTGAAAAGCAGAGACATTACTTTGCCAACAAACGTCCGTCTAGTCAAGGCTATGGTTTTCCCTGTGGTCAGGTATGGATGTGAGAGTTGGACTGTGAAGAAGGCTGAGCGCTGAAGAATTGATGCTTTTGAACTGTGGTGTTGGAGAAGACTCTTGAGAGTCCCTTGGACTGCAAGGAGATCCAAACAGTCTATTCTGAAGGAGATCAGCCCTGGGATTTCTTTGGAAGGAATAATGCTAAAGCTGAAACTCCAATACTTTGGCCACCTCATGTGAAGAGTTGACTCATTGGAAAAGACTCTGATGCTGGGAGGGATTGGGGGCAGGAGAAAAAGGGGATGACAGGGGATGAGATGGCTGGATGGCATCACTGACTCGATGGACGTGAGTCTGAGTGAAGTCTGGAAGTTGGTGATGGACAGGGAGGCCTGGCATGCTGCAATTCATGGGGTCACAAAGGGTCGGACATGATTGAGCGACTGAACTGAACTGAACTCATGCATGCTGCAATTCATGGGGTCACAAAGGGTCGGACATGATTGAGCGACTGAACTGAACTGAACTCATGCTCACACTAGGCTTATACTGTCTATAGGAATGTGTAGCTTCCATTAAACTATATCAGTATTCTTGCTTGGAAAATCTCATAGACAAAGGAGCCTGGCAGGCTACAGTCCATAAGATTGCATAGAGATGGACACAACTGAAATGACTTAGAACACATGCACTCATGCCACTGTATGGAACACAAGTCAGAATTTAAAAATAAAATAAAGTTCCTGCTCTGAGTTCAAAATTCATTTGTTTAAGGAGAGAGTTTGGTGTTGCTGGTGAGATAAAAGGAAATATATTCAGCAATCCAATAGGAGACCTTATATTTTATTTAAGATTTTATGTTGTTTAGTCACTAAGTCATGTCTGATTCTTTGCCTATGGTATTTCCCAGGCAAGATACAGAAGTGGGTTGCCATTTTCTTCTCCAGGGATCTTCCCAAACCAGGGGTTGAATCAGAGTCACCTGCATTGACAGACGGATTTATTTTACCACTGAGTCACCAGGATACCCAATTAGATTACTAATTAAAATTAAAAATAGAGGAAAAAAAGAAACTCAGGTATTGATTTTTACAAAGGCCACCACATGGAAAGCAACCTTTTTATAATTAGAGTTGGACACAGAGAAAGGACTGAATACATTTTTTTTTAATTAAACCCCATACAATTTAGCACATACTTATGTGGCAATCAGTTCAGTTCAGTAGCTCAGGCACGTCTGACTCTTTGAGACCTCATGGACTGCAGCATGCCAGGCTTCCCTGTCCATCACCAATTCCAGGAGCTTGCTCAAACTCCTGTCCATCCAGTCAGTGATAACATCCAACCATCTCATCCTCTGTTGTACCCTTTTCCTACTGCCTTCAATCTTTCCTAGCATCAGAGTCCTCTCCACTGAGTCAGTTCTTCACGTCAGGTGACCAAAGTATTAGCATTAGGTTGATGAAACACATACCAAAATTCTCCAAGCCAGGCTTCAACAGTACATGAACCATGAACTTCCAGATGTTCAAGCTGGTTTTAGAAAAGGCAGAGGAACCAGAAATCAAATTGCCAACATCTGCTACATGATCAAAAAAGCAAGAGAGTTCCAGAAAAACTTCTGCTTTATTGACTATGCCAAAGCCTTTGACTGTGTAGATCACAATAAACTGTGGAAAATTCTGAAAGAGATGGGAATACCAGACCACCTGACCTGCCTCTTGAGAAATCTGTATGCAGGTCAAGAAGGAAAAGTTAGAATTGGACATGGAACAACAGACTGGTTCCAAATTGGGAAAGGAGTCCGTCAAGGCTGTATATTGTCATCCTGCTTATTAACTTATATGCAGAGTACATCATGAGAAACGCTGGGCTGGAAGAAGCACAAGCTGGAATCAAGATTGCCGGGAGAAATATCAATAACCTCAGATATGCAGATGACACCACCCTTATGGCAGAAAGTGAAGAGGAACTAAAAAGCCTCTTGATGAAAGTGAAAGAGGAGAGTGAAGAAGTTGGCTTAAAATTCAACATTCATAAAACTAAGATCATGGCATCTGGTCCCATCACTTCATGGCAAGTAGATGGGAAAACAGTGGAAACGGTGACATATTTTATTTTTGTGGGCTCCAAAATCACTGCAGATGGTGACTTCAGCCATGAAATTAAAAGAAGCTTGCTCCTTGGAAGAGAAGTTATGACCAACCTAGACAGCATATTAAAAAGTAGAGAAGGTCCATCTCATCAAAGCTATAGTTTTTCCAGTAGTTGTGTATGGATGTGAGAGTTGGACTATACAGAAACCTGAGCACTGAAGAATTGATGCTTTTGAACTGTGGTGTTGGAGAGGACTCTTGAGAGTCCCTTAGAATGTAAGGAGATCCAACCAGTCCATCGTAAAGGAAATCCATCCTGAATATTCATTGGAAGGACTGATGTTGAAGGTAAAACTCCAATACTTTGGCCACCTGTTGTGAAGAGCTGACTCATTGAAAAAGACCGTTATGTTGGGAAAGATTGAAGGCAGGAGGAGAAGGGGATGACAGAGGATGAGATGATTGGGTGGCATCAATGACTCAACGGACATGAGTTTGAGTAAGCTCCGGGAGTTGGTGATGGACAGGGAGGCCTGGTTGCTGCAGTCCATGGGGACGCAAAGAGTCGGACAGGACTGAGAAACTGAACTGAACTGAACTTGTCCTTGTATGTGTGTTTTGCCTGCCTTTCCAACAACTAGAAGCTGCCTCAGGGCATTATAATATGTTGATTAAACCATGTGGACTATATATGTGATCAGTTGAGTCTTCTGTGAAGATAAAAGTTTATCCACAAACTTTTAAGATTCAAATGGGTGAATGTAGAGATTTACTTTTTTTGCAGCCACACAAGATGAGACTCCTCTGTTAAGTTCCCTTGCCTATTGGATCTGCCATCTACCATTGTGAAATGATGTGTCTCTTTCTTTGATCTCTTCTTGCCCTCTGTGTATGCCGGTTTCAGATTTTACCAGGGAATTTTCCAGGATTACAAACTTAACATATACATAATGATTATATATATTAAGATATCTGAAAGCAAAACTTTGGAAGATAAATGGAGGTCAAATATTGAAGTTAAAAATGTTAATGATGAGTATAAAATAAATGCTAAAAAGGCACAGCCTAAAAATACAAATATGCATGGATCAGAAAATGTCATATTAGCAATAACCCTAGTTATAGTTTATTATGAGCTGTACATAGGGTGAAAAATTTCACAAGGCTTATTCATATGAAACTACATACATAGGTATGCATTTGCATATATATTTTTATATGACCTAGTTGTATATTTTTTAAAGGTAAGCCAATGTTTATGTGATTTATGTCTTAGAAATGTTGGTCATTTTTTGCTGTAGGTATGTTGATGAAGGTTGAAAAAGATCCATAGAGAACTGAGAACACAATAAAAAGGTGATTTCCTGGTATCAGAAAACTTCATACTTCTAATATATTAAAGGCTACTAAGTTAACTAAGAAGAAAGCCTAATATGTTGGATTCTAGAAGTTTATAATTGATTTTTTTTCCTGATTTCTATCCTATAAATTAGAATAATTTATAAGGTATATAAACTCTAAAATGGGGTTATATAAGTAGTTTTCCCTTCTATAAATTAAGGATAAAAATTATATATTTTTTTCAGGGAAGATACAGAGGAGCTTAGTCTCAACTCTACAAGTTAACTATACAAGTTATAAAACATAATAAGGAAGGAAGAGTTCTTAGAAATCTAGGAATATAGGACTTCACTGGGATGCATAATCTTAAAGAAGTGTGGGGATTCTATCATATAATAGTAAAAAAAAGTTTCTAACAGGAAGAGAATAAATGTGTAGTAATGATTTAATAATGTATAAAAATAATAAATCATGCTGTAAATCTAAAGCTAATATATTGTATGTTAATTATATCTCATTAATAAGTTAAAAAAGTAAGTTTATTTTGAGTGGGAAGAAAAGCACTCTACTTCTTAAGTGTCAGCAGATCTTAACTCGATAAATATAATTAAGATCCAGGCTTGGAAAGGTGAAGGAAAGGAATACAAGGGATGAATGGATTGTGAGAGGAAAAAAAAAAGAGATACACAGAACTTTGCAACTGGGAAGCAGCAGTAAGGTTTTCTACCCCATGGATGGGAAAAAAGCATTAATAGAAATTATCATTACGCCATTTAAGGTGTTGTATATTTCTTTCAATAAAACAGTATCTGTTTTCGGGACACATGTGGCTTAATGGAAAACAATGGGATAATCAGATAACTAGTAGCTTCACCCAAGCATGCAAGGAAACACTTATCAGTGACTAGGGTAGAAATGAGTGGAGTGTGAATGACCTAGAGAGCCCATACTTCTCCATACTGTAAATAAACTTACCTGGCCAATGGATTTTTAAATAGATGATATTTTTTAAAAGTAAGAATCCTAATTTGTTAATAGTTTCTTAATATTATCTTTGGGAAAGATTTCTTCCATTAAGTTAGGCACACCAGAGTGCTTGGAATGGAGAAAGTAGCAAGTAAAATAAATTATTGGTGAGCAGAAATATATCTTTAAAATGTGTATATATAGAAGTCAAAATTTTTAAAATGATGTAAAATCAAATTGTAAGAAGCTTTAACTAAAATAATTCAGACAGAAGCTAAATAAAAATAAGCCATTAATATGAAATCTTAATTAACTTATAATATCAACAATAATTTAGGTTATAAGGTTAATTAGATTGGAGAGCAATGTGTTGTGGAAATATAGAGATATTTTAATTATAAAGTGTTTATAATTCAGTCTAACAATACACTATTTACAAATGAGAATAAAAATAGATGCATAATTTTGACTTTGAGTCATGAAATTTATATTTATATTACTGGTATGATTTCACAATATGTAAATGAATTCACCTCCTGGAATGGAAAGTCAAGTGGGCCTTAGGAAGCATCACTATCAACAAAGTTAGTGGAGGTGATGGAATTCCAATTGAGCTATAAAAGATGATGCTGTGAAAGTGCCACACTCAAAATGCCAGCAAATTTGGAAAACTCAGCAGTGGCCACAGAACTGGAAAAGTTGTTTTCATTCCAATCCCAAAGAAAGGCAATGTCAAAGAATGTTCAAACACATTTGCAAATTGCACACATCTCACACACTAGCAAAGTAATGCTGAAAATTCACCAAGCCCGGCTTCAACAGTACGTGGACCGTGAAGCATCAGATGTTCAAGCTGGATTTAGAAAAGGCAGAGGAACCAGAGATCAAACTGCCAACATCCACTAGATCATTGAAAAAGCAAGATTGTTCCAGAAAAACATCTACTTCTACTTTATTGACCACATCAAAACCTTTGACTATGTGGATCACAACAAACTGTGGAAAATTCTTTAAGAGATGGTTATACCATATGACCTGACCTGCCTCTTGAGAAATCTGCATGCAGGTCAAGACACAACAGTTAGAACTGGACATGGAACAACAGACTGGTTCCAAATCAGGAAAGGCTGTATGTTGTCACCCTGTTTATTTAACTTATATGCAGAGTACATCATGAGAAATGCCAGGATGGCTGAAGCACAAGCTGGAATCAAGATTTCTGGGAGAAATATCAATAACCACAGATGTGCAGATGACACCACCTTTATGGCAGAAAGCGAAGAAGAACTAAAGAGCCTCTTGATGAAAGTGAAAGAGGAGAGTGAAAAATCTGGCTTAAAACTCAACATTCAAAAAACTAAGATCATGACATCCAGTTCCATTGCTTCATGGCAAATAGATTACAAAACAGTGGAAACAGTGGGAGACTTTTTTTGGAGGGGCTCCAAAATCACTTCAGGTGGTGACTGCAGTCATGAAATTAAGACACTTGCTCCTTGGAAGAAAAGCTATGACCAACCTAGACAGCATATTAAAAACAGAGACGTTACTTTGCCAACAAAGGTCCAAAAGTCTGAGTTCAGGGTACAAGCATGGTCAAGATATGGCGAGAGCCCTCCTCTAGGTTCATATATGGCCATTTCTTGTTCTGTCCCCACACTGTGTAGAGCAGAAAGAGAGAAGCAAGATCTCTTATAACTTATACGAGCACAAGTTCCATTCATAAGAGCTTTACCCTCATGATTTCACCACTCCTGATTACTTACCAAAGACTCCACCTCCTAATACTCTTTTTTTTAAATTTTATTTTTAAACTTTACATAATTGTATTAGTTTTGCCAAATATCAAAATGAGTCCACCACAGGTATACATGTGTTCCCCATCCTGAACCCTCCTCCCTCCTCCCTCCCCATACCATCCCTCTGGGTCGTCCCAGTGCACTAGCACCAAGCATCCAGTATTGTGCATCGAACCTGGACTGGCAACTCGTTTCATACATGATATTTTACATGTTTCAATGCCATTCTCCCAAATCTTCCCACCCTTTCCCTCTCCCACAGAGTCCATACTCTTAACACAGGAGAGTAGGGTTTAAAAATATGAATGTAGGGGGACACAAGCACTCAATTAAAGGAAATCAGTCCTGAATATTCATTGGAAGGAGTGGTGCTGAAACTCAAACTCCACTACTTTGGCCACCTGATGGGAAGAGCGAACTAATTGGAAAATATCCTGATGCTGGGAAAGATTGAGAGCAAGAGAAGGGGATGACAGAGGATGAGATGGTTGGATGGCATCACTGACTCAATGAACATGAGTTTGAGCAAACTCCAGGATATAGTGAAAGACTGGGGTACTGTAGTACATGGGGTCGCAAAGAATCAGACATGACTTTGCAACTGAACAACAATAAGCACTCAGTTAATACAAATATTCCTCTCTGCCCTTATAAATGATTCAGAAAAAAAATAGGAAAATTTCAAGTGGATTGATAGTTAGCTGTTTCAGGCATCACTTTAAATGATATGTATTGAGAAGTACACATTCCTGAATAGTTATTGATATCATCAGCCTTGTCTTCAGACACTTAGGCACATCTGACTCTTTGTGACCCTGTGAACTGTAGCCTGCCAGGCTCCTCTGTCCATGAGATTCTCCAGGCAGGAATGCTGGAGTGTATGGCCATGCCTTCCTCCAGGGAATCTTCTCAACCCAGGAATCAAACCCATGTTTGATGGGTTTGATCCAACCCATCTCCTGCATTGGGAAGTGGATCCTTTATCACTAGCACCACCTGGGAAGCCATTATTAGGCTTACACATATTCTAAGTAGAATGTTTATGTACTGGGAACATATATGATATAGCCTATAATTTGTGAAGTTGAGTGACTGAATGCTAAGACATTTTAATTACCAATGTTGGTATCTCCAAGAAAAGCATATCTAAATCCGCAAAATTTCTTACACCCAAAAACAATGAGGCAGTCACTAGTTCTTCCAACAAATATGTATTTACAGCATTTTTCATGTAGACGTATTGTGCAGTCTCATGGCTATAAAGATACAAAGATGATATTGAATCTGTTTTCAAAGAATTCAGAGCCTGTGAATGGGGATAGGAGAAAGGTACTATAATAGATTAAAAATATAACATGCTAAGTTAATTGAATTAACAATTCTAATCCTAACAACTTTCCCTTTTCCATGTCTACATATTTTGGTATTATTTCGATTTTTAAATAATTGAGTTTATCAAAGATTAATAAAATCCCTAGGTCCAAGGGCTACATATGCTCTTTCCCCCTCATAAATCACAATCATAGCACGATCTTCTTTTAAAAAAATATAAGCACTGTTATAGTTGAAAGTATTGTTCATATTTTTTCTCTCACTTGATTCCCTAGTCAGAACATGTAATGAAGGATGATGAAGGAAGATCTTGTCTCTATTCTGTGCCCTGTTCAAGATCTTGTCTATTTTATTCAGCATTTTTCATTGTCTGATGCATAATAGTCCCTCAGTAAATAATTCTTGAATGAACTGCCAATATTTTATTCAAGTCATTTGAAGTCCCCCTTTAGTGATGTTTTTTATCCCTATTTTCCCTTCCAGAGCTTCCCCAAAGGCATATATACACTTTGCCTACCAACATCATGGACTTTTTTAGAAGACAAAGTCTTCCAGATATTGTAAGTTTAGGAAGGTAAGTTATCTTTTATATAATTTCCCACCATCTTGAAAAGCATAGAGTTTCAAAAAATAGAGTGAATTATCCCACTTCTAAAATATTAAAATTTATGCATTCTGAATAAAGTTAAAATTATGTGTTTTATATTTTTATGTAAAATCAATTAGTAATCATAGTATCTCTACTAAATTTTGTATTCATTAAAACATGACACCCATCTGAACACTACCAGTTCAGGCATTTAAATTAACACTATTAATATTTCCATAATCTCTTAAAGATGAATATGTTCAACTCAATAATCTAATATTTTTGGTATATATAATAAAGTGTTTGATTTAATAGATATTGTACCACACCGTATTTGGCATGAAAAATATGTTTGATTTTTTATGTGGAAGAAGATACATATATTTTTATCATGAATTAATATGTGGTGCTTACTCACCTGAGTTACTCAAATCCCAAAACCCAGAGGGATCTACTCTTTCTTATATATGTATGTAATTTTCTTTATATAATTCTAGAAGTTATGTGCATTTAAAATAAGTTAAACTCTAAAAGTCTAATTTAATACAGAATGTAGTATGATGCATTTTTCCAGGAAAAGAGAACTTAATCAAAATGCCTAATTTTAAGTTATCAAAAATAATTTAACATCCATTGGAGATAATAGGAAAATATTGTAATCTTTCATGTCACTACTGAGAGATTCTTAAGTATACTGTATTTTTACAGAAATATAAATTGAAAGTTATGTGAATGAGGTGTTTCTTTTCACTCAACCAATTAATGAAGAAAAGGCAGAGGACACCCCAATCAACCTTTATATTATTATCATAAAGAAAGTGAACTCTTCTGATGATATGCATGATTACCTCTTTTATAATGATTTCACTATTTTCTTTGAAGTATGGACCTTGTGTGCCTACTAGACAAATCAAAAAGATTTACACTCAGACAAGTAATATATATTTATAATGAAAAAATAATTATTTTCATTAAAATATTTAAATTTCTACTAATGAGTTAATTATCAGCTGGGCTGAAAATTAAAATCTTACTTCAAACTGAAGATAAAATATCCACTATGCTTTTATTTTCCTCAATGCAACGCACTTACCACTACAAGATAAGGAGAGAAAAAAATAGAACTTTATTCTAGGATTTTTATAGAAATGAAATATATACATTTCTCAAAAATTACATAAAATGCTAATATTCTAATGTAACGGATTTTATTTTACACTTTGTCTTGAATGTGTACATTGATTTTATGGGATTTGAATATGATTTGTTTTACAAATTTTTCATTACCATTAAAATAGTCCACCATATAGAAGAAAGTTTCTTATTCATCCTCTTATTTAGATAGTGTGTCAAATGTAGTTTAATATTTAAATCTTTTAAATTAATTACAAAATAATCAGATATTTGGAAGTAAACATTATATTGCGTTTTTTTAATTTAGTGGAATATACTAATTGTAGAAACGATATAACATACATATATAGTCAAAGTGACTGGTAATTACATTGTTAGAATGCAACTATTGGCAACAATTTGATGGAAAAATCTTTCCATGTATAATTCTAAATTCAAGTGAATATATATTCTATTATAATTGATTTTGGTGCTCAAATGTTTTTGTGCTCTGTTTTGCTTAGTTTCAACTCAACTATTTAAGAATATTTAAGAATTAGATTTTCTTTTCTTTATTAGAGTTCACTTAGATTATAGAGTTTAAGTTTAGTGTTCAGGGAGTGCTAAATACATGCCAGTCATCTTCTAAAAGCTGGAGCTACAGCAGTGAACAAAAGAAACAGTTTCTGTCCTTGAGAAGTTGATGTGGTAATGAGATTGTTTGTGATAATAGCAGACAAGGGAATCGTGGGGTAAAATCAAACATTATAATAGAGAAAGCTCTGCAGTGCAAAACATCACACCGATAAGATAGTGAAGGGAAACATTATGGAGAAGGTAATGTTTAAGTAGAAACACAAATAAAATGGGAAATTATCGGAATATCTGCAGTAGAGGGTTTTCCAGTGAAGAAAAGAACAAATTTAACAGTTCTGACATGAGAACATGCTTTTCTCTACTCTGATTAAATAGGAGGACCAGTGTGATAGAAACCACTATTGGAAGTTCATCTGGACAGTTGTGCAGGGACCAGTGGGAGAAGGCAATGGCACCCCACTCCAGTACTCTTGCCTGGCAAATTCCATGGACGGAGGAGCCTGGTAGGCTGCAGTCCATGGGGTCCCTAAGAGTCAGACACGACTGAGTGACTTCACTTTCACTTTCCACTTTCATGCATTGGAGAAGGAAATGGCAACCCACTCCAGTGTTCTTGCCTGGAGAATCCCATGGACGGAGAAGCCTGGTAGGCTGCAGTCTGTGGGGTCGCACAGAGTAAGACACGACTGAAGCGACTTGGCAGTAGCGCTGGCGGCAGGGACCAATGCACACTGGCTTATGTATTCATAGATAAGATGCTTGAATTTTACCATAAATTTACCGAGAATCCACTAATAAGTCTTTGATGCATTTTGAATGAATAAACTACAAGTTGGCTACCCCATTTTATCATCCTGCCTACCTCAAGGAAACTCCTCTAAATTGGTGATAATCATCTCCTTGCTTTTTGTTTATATAATAATGATGTCTAATAAAAATATGGTAAGAACCAAATATATACATTTTCTAATAGAAACAGATGAAAGTATTTTCAAAGATATTTTATTTAACCCAATATATCCAAAATATTATCATTACATTTTATAATTTAATGAAATACTCTGTATTCAGTTTATAAGTCAGTGATCCATTATTTAATCTGGCCTTAGTGAAAAATTTGAAAATATAAGCACAAAATTATATATATTAATTCAACAAAGAAAATATTAGTCTTATTTTGCATTTTACTATCCTGATATTTGTAATGAAATAGTTCCACCATTTAAAATGTATTATTAATGGTTTTGATTTGCATTTCTCTAATAATGAGTGATGTTGAACATCTTTTCATGTGTTTGTTAGCCATCTGTATGCCTTCTTTGGAGAAATGTGGGTTTAGTTCTTTGGCTCATTTTTTGATTGGGTCATGTATTTTTCTGGAATTGAGCCATAGGAGTTGCTTGTATATTTTTGAGATTAGTTGTTTGTCAGTTGCTTCATTTGCTATTATTTTCTCCCATTCTGAAGGCTGTGTTTTCACCTTGCTTATAGTTTCCTTTGTTGTGCAGGAGTTTTTAAGTTTAATTAGGTCCCATTTGTTATTTTGTTTTTATTTCCAATATTCTGGGTGGTGGGTCATAGAGGATCCTGCTGTGATGTATGTCAGAGAGTGTTTTGCCTATGTTCTCCTCTAGGAGTTTTATAGTTTCTGGTCTTATGTTTAGATCTTTAATCCATTTTGAGTTTATTTTTGTGCATGGTGTTAGAAAGTGTTCTACTTTCATTCTTTTACAAGTGGTTGACCAGTTTTCCCAGCACCACTTGTTAAAGAGATTGTCTTTAATCCATTGTATATTCTTGCCTCCTTTGTCAAAGATAAGGTGTCCATATGTGCATGGATTTATCTCTGGGACAACGCAGAGGGATGGTATGGGGAGGGAGGAGGGAGGGGGGTTCAGAATGGGGAACACATGTATACCTGTGGCGGATTCATTTTGATATATTGCAAAACCAATACAATATTGTAAAGTTAAAAAATTAAATTAAATTAAAAAATAAAATATATTATTAAAGTATAAATTTTAGATTTCAAATGTGCCTTCAGTAGTAACTAAGTATATTCTCTGTTAAATTATTTATGACAATGTTATTTTTTAGAATGTAAATATACATAGTTATAGCTGTGTGAATTTAAAATTGGCTTTCTAATGTATTATGTACACACTTGTAAAAATATTGTGTAATTCTGCGATAATGTAGTTGCCAAAATGTTTATCTTAATGACACATGTTAATAGTAAATAAAAACATTTAAGGATTTCAAAATACTTGTGTGCCTACCATTTGAACTGTTTTTACTCTATATAACTTTCATTAGTCATTTCATATCAGATACTAAGCCTTTGAAGTTGGGAGTTTATTTTATACTTAAAGCATATCACAGGTCAATCTTGACACCCACCAAAGTGTTCAAGAGCTGTTTGTGGTTAGTAGCTACAGTATTCGATAGCTTCTCTTTATATTTTATAAAATACATAGATGTGTCTAAAATTACATATATATTTATTTTGCATGCATATTTTTGAGCTTTATAAAAGTTGTGGTACAAATTATGGATTTTAAAAATTTCTGTTCAGTTCAGTCGCTCAGTCATGTCCAACTCTTTGCAACCCCATGGACTGCAGCATGCCAGGCTTCCCTGTCCATCACCAACTCCTGGAGCTTACTCAAGCTCATGTCCATTGAGTCAGTGGTGGCATCCAACCATCTTATCCTCTGTCGTCACCTTCTCCTCCTG
>NW_011495026.1:205953-206444 GCF_000754665.1 Bison bison bison | reverse complement strand
TACTAGTTTGCATTCCCACCAACAGTGTAAGAGGGTTCCCTTTTCTCCACACCCTCTCCAGCATTTATTATTTGTAGACTTTTGGATTGCAGCCATTCTGACTGGTGTGAGATCGTACCTCATAGTGGTTTTGATTTGCATTTCTCTGATAATGAGTGATGTTGAGCATCTTTTCATGTGTTTGTTAGCCATCTGTATGTCTTCTTTGGAAAAATGTCTGTTTAGTTCTTTGGCCCATTTTTTGATTGGGTCATTTATTTTCTGGAGTTGAGCTGTAGGAGTTGCTTGTGTATTTTTGAGATTAGTTGTTTGTCAGTTGCTTCATTTGCTATTATTTTCTCCCATTCTGAAGGCTGTCTTTTCACCTTGCTAATAGTTTCCTTTGTTGTGCAGAAGCTTTTAAGTTTAATTAGGTCCCATTTGTTTATTTTTGCTTTTATTTCCAATATTCTGGGAGGTGGGTCATAGAGGATCCTGCTGTGATGTATGTC
>NW_011495026.1:167343-205853 GCF_000754665.1 Bison bison bison | reverse complement strand
TCCCTGTCCATCACCAACTCCTGGAGCTTACTCAAGCTCATGTCCATTGAGTCAGTGGTGGCATCCAACCATCTTATCCTCTGTCGTCACCTTCTCCTCCTGCCTTCAATCTTTCCCAGCATCAGAGTCTTTTCCAATGAGTTGGTTCTTCACATTAGGTGGCCCAAGTATTGGAATTTCAGCATCAGTCCTTCCAATGAATATTCAGGACTGATTTCATTTAGGATTGACTGGTTGGATCTCTTTGCAATCCAAGGAACTCTCGGGAGTATTCTAGAACACCAAAGTTCAAAAGTGTCAATTCTTCAGCACTCAGTTTTATTTATAGTCCAACTGTCACATCCATACACGACTTCTGGAAAAAACATAGCTTTGACGAGACGGACCTTTGTTGGTGAAGTAATGTCTCTGCTTTTTAATATGCTGTCTAGGTTGGTCATAACTTTTCTTCCAAGGAGCAAGAGTCTTTTAATTTCATGACTGCAGTTACCATCTACAGTGATTTTGGAGCCCAAAATATAAAGTCTCTCACCATTTCCATTGTTTCCTCATCTATCTGCCATGAAGTGATGGGACCAGATGCCATAATCTTAGTTCTTTGAATGTTGAGTTGTAAGTCAACATTTTCCCTCTCCTCTTTCACTTTCATCAAAAGGCTCTTTAGTTCTTCTTTGCTTTCTGCCCTAAGGGTGGTGACATCTGTGTATCTGAGTTTATTGATATTTCTCCTGACAATCTTGGTTCCAGCTTGTGTTTCATCCAGCCTGGCATTTCACATGATGTTCTCTGCATAGAAGTTAAATAAGCAGGGTGACAAAATACAGCCTTGATGTACTCCTTTCCTGATTTGGAACCAGTCTGTTTTTCCACATCCAGTTATAACTCTTGCTTCTTGACCTGCATACAGATTTCTCAGGAGGCAGGTCAGGTGGTCTGGTATTCCCATCTCTTTAAGAATTTTCTACAGTTTGTTGTGATCCACACAGTCAAGGCCTTTGGTGTAGTCAATAAAGCAAAAGTAGATGTTTTTCTAGAACTCCCTTGCTTTTTTGATGATCCAGTGGATATTCATGGCTTATGTACTGTTGAAGCCTGGGGGTTGTAATTTATTTGTAGTCATGCCACATTGCTTAGTTGACAATATTCTGTATTATTCAAATAATAAAAATCAACAAATTTGTACAATTCAGTTGCATTGGTATTTTATTGAAATTAGGCATAAATTTTGTGAATGTTCATTGGGTTCTATGCCCCTTACCTCTCATGTCCATATCATAGTCTTTCCTGTATGTGACAGATATTTTATAATAAAAATTTAAAAATAAATAAAAGAAAAAGGAACACAAGGAAAAAAAAAAACCCTCTTAGCAGCATCTCCATCCTTATCTCAAGAACAGCCGGGTCCTAAACAACTTCTTTTTACTCCATAGGTGGTGTTGGTGACACTGTGTGGTATCTCTTGCTCTGCAGCAGTAATGTCAGTATCTTCAGAGGACAAGTTCTGAGGTGCGGTTGTGCCCCTGGTCAGCAAACCTGGCTACACAGCTGTCACGGTGGTTCTTAAAATGATTAAATTCCTCCCAACAGATTTTATTTCTTCCAATTTATTTTAAAATGTATATGTTTCTTTACTAATGAAACATGCAAATAATAACAATGGGACTCATCAGAAAAAAACATTATATGTAAAATTTATGGAATAGAGATGAAAAAATCCAAAATAAGATAAATACAAAACTTAAATAGCTCAATTAGCACTATTATAAACAACATTTACCAATAAAGAAATATCCTTTCTTATCTGGCAATAAGGTGAGTTCTCAATAAAAATCCAAGTGGATTTAACCCTTATATTATGGAGATTTTTCAAGAAAGAAGATGAAAGGGGGAAATTACTCAATTCTATGGGCTTCCCTTGTGGCTCAGCTGGTAAAGAATGCAGATCTCCACTTGCAATGTAGGAGACCTGAGTTCAATCCCTGGGCTGGGAAGATCCCCTGGAGAGGGAACAGCAACCCATTCCAATATTCTGGCCTGGAGAATCCCACGGACTTTATGGTCCACGGGGTCTGAGCCACTTTCACTCATTCAGTCACTCAATTCTATGAGGTTAGTAGAATTTTGCTATCAACACTTAATAATAGAAGTATGAAGGAGGTTATTGTTACATCTTATTTATATTTGAATATAAATGCAAATTCCCTAAGCTAATTACCTAACTACCTTCAACAGTGTATTTTAAAACATTATGTCAGAATCAAGTAGTATATATCCCAGTGGGCAATCATGGTTCAAAATCATTAATATAATTAATTCAATGAGCCATAGGTGTTCACATATTATTCTAGGTACATCTCTGAGGGTTTCTGAATGAGATTAACATTTGAATCAGGAGACGCAGATTGCTCTCCCTAATGTAAGTGGACCTCATCCAATCAGTTGAAGGCCTGAATAGGAAAAAAAGGCTAATCTCAGGAGAGAGAGGGTATTTCCTCCTGCTTGACTACCTTTGAGCTGGGCCATAGATTCTTTCTTGTCTTTGGATTAAAACTGAAAAATCTTCCTGAGTCTCAAGTTCACTAGCCTTCAGAATGGAACTACACCATCATATCACCTGGGTCTCTAGGTTACTGACTATGGATCTGGGATTTTTCAGCCTTATTAATTGTGTAAAACTGTTCTTTATAAGAAATGTTTTCTCCATCTCTGTAAATATTTTAATTCTTTTCGTTCTGTTTCTCTGGACAACTCTGACTAATAGAGCTGGTTTTAGTCATATTGCTGTTTTTGTTCAGTCACTGAACTGTGTCTGACTCAGGCTCCTCTGTCCTCTACTATCTCCCAGAGTTTGCTCAAATTCATGTCCTTTGAGATGGTGATGCCATCTACCCATCTCTCCCTCTGCCACCTCCTTCTCCTTTTGCCTTCTTATATTAATAATATACTACATGTATGTCATTTATTATTTTTATATGTGTAGATAACAAATTATTGTTTTCTTTTTCTCCTTCCTTAATCTCTCTCTTCATTTCCTAATATTTGTCCCCATGATCACCTCTCAATGAAACAATCTATATCTGTACTTTGTTCTATTTTTAAGGAAATTCAATCTTAAGAATATCATTAACAGGAATGATTGTAAGTAGATGCACATTTAGAGTCTGGAAGAAGAGTTATCATCAGCCTTATGACAAGAAGGGGCATGAAATCAAGTGAACTGAGGATAACCCCTATATATTGTAGCATCATAGCAACTATTCACCTGTCCTGAATTAGAACTAAATACAAGGGAAAGTCCCAGGCTATGTAGCACTGTTATCACTGTGTTTCTTGAGTTGTGGACCAAGCCTAAACTGACAGCATCAGCCTTACCAGGAAATTTGTTCAAACTGATATTTCTTAGGTCCAGTTCAGACCTACTAAATAAGAAACTTGGAGATTTAGGGCCCAGGATTTGTATGTTAATAAGCCCTCAAGGGGCACTGATGTTCAACAAGTGTTTATGATTCAATGATCTAGGATTTGGGAGCAATAATGATCATAAGGATTATAGAGTCAGTAATATTTATTAATGCTTTTTGAGTTCTGAAAATAATGGCAGCCTGTTATTTACAAAACAAAAAAAGACTCACAGACATTGAAAACAAACTTACGGTTACCAAAGAGGAAAGTGGGGGAAAGGATAAATTAGGGCTTTGGCATTAACAGATGTGAACTATTATTTATAAAACAGATAAACAACAAGGAACAACTGTATAGCACAGGGAACTATATTCGATATATTGTAATAACCTATAAAGGAAGAGAATCAAAAAGTATATATACTTTTTCTGGTCTCATCACTTCGTGGCAAATAGATGGAGAAGCAATGGAAACAGTGACACACTTTATTTTCTTGGACTCAAAAATCACTGCAGATGGTGACTGCAGCCATGAAATTAAAAGACCGTTGCTCCTTGGCAGAAAAGCTATGACAAACCTAGACAGCGTATAAAAAGCAGAGGCATTCCTTTGCCGCCAAAGTCCATCTAGTCAAGCTATGGTTTTTCCAGTAGTCATGTATGGATGTGAGAGTCGGGCTATAAAGAAAGCTGAATGCTGAAGAATTGATGCTTTTGAACTGTGGTGTTGGAGAAGACTCTTGAGAATCCCTTGGACTATAAGAGATCAAACCAGTCCATCCTAAAGGAAATCAGTCCTGAATATTCATTGGCAGGACTGATGCTGAAGCTGAAAATCCAATACGTTGGCCACCCGTGTGAAGAACGGACTCATTGGAAAAGAATGGACTCATTGGAAAAGACCCTGATGCTGGGAAAGATTGAAGGCAGGAGGAGAAGGGGATGACAGAGGATGAGATGGTTGGATGGCATCACTGACTCAATAGACATGAGTTTGAGTAAGCTCCAGGAGTTGGTGATGGACAGGGAAGCCTGGCATGCTGCAGTGCATGGGGTTGCAAAGAGTTGGACCCAACTGAACAACTGAACTGAACTGATACTTCAGTTAAAAAATTTATAGCCTCAGTTAACTATATCTAAACTCTGGGTATATCATGAAAGCAAAAGTGATCTATGTTTGGCTTTGTGTGCCAAAGTCAGTGCCTTGATTGGTAATGAGTGAGTCTCTGAGACCCAGGATGACGACATTTGAATGGATGCATATGAGAACTTTTAAAACCAGATTGTCCCAAAACACGTGGGCCAGGATATACAGCCCATTTACACAGGAGAGAGGCCTTTCTCTATCTGGATACCATAAGAAAGAAAGAAAAAGAGAGGGGAGGGAGAAAGAAGGAAGCAAGTGGATAGAAAGAGAGATGGTGGGAATGAGTAAGGAAGGAAGGGGGAGGAGGAAAAAAAGAAAGAGGTAAGGAGGGAGAGAGGAATGAAGGAAACAGAAGGAACCAAACAAAAATCTCATCTCAAGTGGATACTTTACAATGCACTGATGGGTTGATGACTAACCTCCCCAAAACCCACCTTCTCTTCTTCTGATTATTTCCAGATCTCTAACAAAAATGAGTTCATATATGGAACTGCATTTGAAGGTATTGGTTCAGGAAGTATAATACAGGGCTGAATAAAGAAAAGATTACTGAAATGGCAGCATGACATGGGATTTAAGACCCTGACAAAAATAATATTAAGTGGTCACACTAGTTCTTTTGGGATGATTCTTTGAAGTTTTACGTGTCAGTGGCCTGAGGTTAAAAGAGTAAAGGTGCATGAACTGTCCTGTAGAATATGAGAAAGACTTCAGGATGTACAGGAATGTGGTGTGGTCAAAATAAGTGTATTACATAAACCAGGGAGTATACAAATGATTGATGCTCTCCCAAAGGGCTAAGGAGACTTTCACTTTATTATTGCAAAGAAGAAGGCACTTGTGTGGGTGCACCAACATCTCTGAGTAGCTAAGTGTTTGATTTCCTCAGAATGCCAGCACTCACCTTGACAGCCATGAAATCGGCCTCTTTTGTTAATAGGAATGAGGGGATTCTTGAATAGTGAAGGTCAGAAAGTGACAATAAAAAATCAAATACAAGGCAGAAATAATTATTGAATGACAATTAGGGCTAAGCCACAGCCAAAATCTCTTTATCTAAAGGAATCTGTAGTGATAGCTAATGGGCTTCCCAGTTGACACTATTGGTAAAGAATCTGCATGCCATGCAAGAGACCTAAGAGATGCAGATTTGATCCCTGGGCTGGAAAGATCCCCTGGAGGAGGAAATGGCACCCCACTCCAGTATTCTTGCCTGGAGAATCCCATGGACAGGAGTTTGGCAGGGCATGGGGTCACAAAGAGTTGGATACAACTGAGGGCCTGGGCTCAGTGATGGCTAATAGACCATAGTATCCCAAGACTGAGAAAAGTAACTGGTGATTTGACTGTGGGTGGACTTTTAGAACAGAAAAATCAGGTACAAATTATGTCAAGTTTCAAAATGGAAAATCATAATTCCTCTTCCAGTTTCCAGATCTAAGCAGTTCTTAAGCCCAGAGCCCGTGAATTGTAATGAAGGTAAGGTTTCTTTGAGAATGACCCTGAAATGTTATTATGAATAAGGATAATAAATATTTCCCCAACTCTTCCAAAACGATTCATAGTTACTTATCACAATGATTTACATGGTTGGAGCAAGGAGGAGAAACACTAAGATCTATTGAGAGTTGTAGAGCAGAAGTTCTGAGACGGCACTGATCCATGGGGATAAGTAATGGCCTTTGTTGGCAGGTACTATGGGGAAAGTAGATCATAAATGCAATCAGAGCACACTTTTGCATTTCAGTAAATAGACCACAAGCACTCATTTTTTTTTCAATGCCCTGATTTTCAAGTAGCTGCTCAGGAGAGATACATTTAGTACTTGACAGAGCTGTCATTTGGGTCCGCTTTGGTTGTTCAGTCGCTCCATCCTGTCTGACTCTGTGACCCCATGGACTGCAGCACACCAGACTTCCCTGTCCTTCACCATCTCCCAGAGCTCACTGAAACTCATGTCCATTGAGTCAGTGACACCGTCCAAACAGCTCATCCTCTGTCATCCCCTTCTCCTCCTGCCTTTAATCTTTCCCAGCATGAGGGTATTTTCTAATAAGTCAGGTCTTCACATCAGGTGGCCAAAGTATTGGAGCTTTAGCATCAGCATCATTCCTTCCAATGAATATTCAGGGTTGATTTCTTTTAGGATTGTCTGATTTGATCTCCTTGCAGTACAAGGACTCCCAAGAATCTTCTGCAACACCACAGTTCAAAAGCATCAATTCTTTGGCTTTCAGCCTTCTTTATGGTCCAACTCTCACATCCATATATGACTACTGAAAAAACCATAGCTTTGACTAGACAGACCTTTGTTGGCCAAGTAATGTCTTTGCTTTTTAATACGCTACCTAACACTTTCATTCGATAGCCGTTAATGACAGAAAAGCTTCCCTGGAGGCTCAGATGGTAAGAAATCTGCCTGCAATGAAGGAGACCTCATTGGGTTTGATTCCTGGATCAGGAGATTCCCTGGAGAAGGGAATGGCAACACACTCAGTTTTCTTGCCTGGTGAGTTTCATGGATAGAGGAGCCTGGTGGGCTACAGTCCATGGTGTCACAAAGTCAGACACAACTGAGCAACTAATACACACACACACACACACAATGATAGAAAAGGTGTAATTGGAGTTCTCTGAAATGAAAACCCTCCATCTTTTCCACCTTTAAAGAATTAAGGGTATAGGAGTAGCAATGTTCATCATATCCACATTTGTATCAGATTTCCATCGTTTGCCATCCAAAGTGGCAAACGATGCCAGAACTCATAACCAAATATAGTAGTCACAATTATAATTCAAACAGTCATCCCCCATCATAGCTTTATGGTATCTGGTCTGGGGGAAAATACATCCTTTGAAAATTTTATAGGTTATTGATTTGGATAGTGCATTCATTTCAATCCCTATCAGTAAGGAAGATAAAAACCAATTCTTGTACACTTAAGAATAGCAATGTACATATATTTTGCACCAGAATTAGTTAACTGTCCTTTTCTGTCTCAACATGGTTCAAAAGGTCCTTGATCATCTTGAGATATCACATAATTCATGGGTGACATCATGCTAATTTCATCTAAATAACAGGAAATAAAACAGACACTAGATGCTCTAATAAGAAACATGCAGATGAAGAAAGTGGGACAACTCAGATTTAAAACAAGCATTCTGTCTCCAGAATTGTACCTATAATCACTGTGTTGTGTTACTTCTGTTTATATATTTATTATTATCACATTTTGGTGTGTAAGTAATATATATTTCACATATATGCATAAGTGAGTGTTAGTCACTCAGTCGCGTCCAACTCTTTTGAGACCCCATGTCTATAGCCCACCAGACTTCTCTGTCCATGGGATTCTCCAGGCAAGAATACTAGAGTGGGTTGCCATTTCCTTCTCCAGGGGATATTCCCAACACGGGGATCAAACCTACGTCTCCTGCAGGAGATCCTGCATTGGCAGGCAGGTTCTTTATCACTGAGCCACTTGGGAAACACATATGCATATGTACACAGGAACAGTTTTAAAAGAACATACACTACACTGTTGGCAAAGATTTTCTCTGTCAAATAGGATCCAAATTGTTATGATATTATTAAATAGTCATTTCAGGGAATACATTTCATTGTATCATATAGAATATTTTTTATATTGTATTTCACTATAATAAAATTACACAAAAAACAAAAGTTACATTAACAAGTGAAACAAAAAGTTTTAAATGAACAAAAGTAAAAAACAGTGGAATTAATAATTTTAAAAAAACAATTACATAAGAAACATTTTATAACAGAATATTAAGTGAATTAATTGTAAACAATAATTAGCTCCTTATAATATTGTGTGTGGTGATTAGTAATGTTTGAGATATATATATATATACCTGAATGGATCTACAGTTGAGAGGAGTGAGTCTAGGAGTGAGTAGATATATGTGCACACCTGTGTTTTTGCTTGTCTCTATGTGGGACAGAGATTTGCAAGAGGATTAGATGTTTATGTTTCATAATTATTAATAAAGAGAAAAAAACCCTCACATGAAAATATAAAAAAGTAGAAAAATAATCTTAGTAAACCCTAAAAAAATCTCTATAGGTTCAAAGTCTAAAAGTTTCTTGGGAGCAACAATCTGCATTATTTAGGATATAGTATAGTAATAGCAATAGTGTTTTTGCCTGTAAAATACGTATCAGTCACAGACTTAGAATCGTATGCAGCTCACCAGAATACCATAGTGAGACTCTGTTCCTGTGAGGGCGTATGAGATGAGTAGATATATGAGCATATCATCACCAGTGTGGGCTGGGCTAGCAGAGGGTCTACTGGGTCTGCAAATCCATCACATGGCTATTTTCACAGTTCCAAAATATATACTGATTGAAATGGCCATACTAGGTATTAATAATTTGAAAATTTTTCTATTTGTGCCTTGCCTTGCAGGGTAAGAGTTATCATAGTGAAACCCAAGTGAAAGCTTCTAAAACTACCACCTCCTATAGGGAAGGAATTTTCCTACTTTTGCATTGTCAGGACTTTTTGAGCAAAGAAAAGCAATGTGCTATAAAGACAGAGAATGTGCCAGTTTCTCCAGAGCTATTTGCTCTTCACATTCTAGGGGTGTTATATCTATAGTTGTGTTATTACATTGTAAAAGTAATAAAACCCTGAAGCATTTGTTTATATTCCAAAAACCTGTAAAAAACAAATTTTTTTTCCCCTAAGAATTTGCTTACATTTTAAAAAAGGTTTCTTTCCGTTTCTCAGGGGTAGGGGTTTGAGGAGTGGAACAGGGGTGGTGTAAAGGAGTGCCTGTATAAACTCCCAGTCACAATTTCAAGGTTTCTTTCCTATAAATGTGCAGGTGACACCTGTCTTCATTGTCCAGCCCAAGAGGGATTAGGGCCCAGGCAATCAGTGCTGTTACTGCTATGCTAAATCTAATCTCTAATCCAGAAACCTCATGTTTACTTTCAGAACAAAATAATTAAATATATATATTAAAAACATACCAGCCCCCAGCCAATGAGATAAATGTTAAAAATATCGAGTCTTATGGGAAAGGGCAGAAATTAGTACAACTCTTAAAGATCTAAAGGATCCAGAGACTCATCATATCTGCATTTTAACCATCTGGCTCAATAAAAAAACAGATGGAACCTAGAGACAGACAGTGGATAACCACAAACCCAACCAGTTAATAAATTGTAGCTCCTCTGCCAGATGTGATGGTCTTTGCTCAAGAAAATTATCATGGCCTCTGGTCCATGGTAGGCAGCCACTGATCTGGCAAATTGGTTCTCTTCCATTTCTATCAGAACAAAGGATCTGAAACAATTTGTATTTACTTGGAACAGACCTCAGTGTTCATTTACTAACTTGCCCAGGGCTCTGTTGTTTCTTTTACCTTCTGTCTTCATATCATCCAAAAAGACTAGGGCCAGCTGGACCTGCTACCGCTGTAATATTCTTCCACTGATGAACGAGTCTAAGCCTCAGTGCCAGTGACACCACTGATACAAGCAGCATTGCTACTTGAGAGTCAGGAACCTAGAATAAATGACACGGAGGGAGAGCAAAAGAGGTGATGCGTACCAGTTACAGTCCAGAGCCCAGCTGCAAGTGTGGAAATGCAATTTGTCCCATTAACCTTCCTATTTTCTGTTGCCCTCCGGAGAATAAGTACACCAGAATCCTGGAACTCATGTAAGGTCAATTTCCAGTAGAGCAAAAAGTGTAAGCTATAGTGATGGATTCCCCAGACTCTCTTTCAGAAATAAAATACTTTGTTCATCACACTCCATTTCTTTGGAGCACTCCTAACAGATGTTTTTAGTTATCAGATCTTGTCTGCATTTGCCTCACCTAAACAAAATCCCTTTATTTAAGGTTCCATTGCCTTTCTGAGGCAACCCACAAACAGTGACTACCTAGATGAAGATGCTGAGGGCTAACCTCCTCACCCCAGTTCGGGGCTGCTCTGAATGGGCCATTCTAGTTTCAGCACTTGGTCCTCTTGCCACCACCTGAGGTTTTTGTTAAGACTCGATTACAACCTAACTTCCACCATTACCCAATGCTTCTTCTCCTCCTTCCCCTTCAGAGTTTTTTGCCTCAAGAATATCCCCTCATATATTTCTTTTTATAATTTTATGTATTTCATTAGTTTTGGCTATGCTGCGTCCTTGTTGCTACACAGGCTTTGTTGTGGTGAGCAGTAGCTACTCTCCAGTCGTGTGCTGGTTTCTCGTTATGGTGGCTTTGTTGCTGCGGAGCACAGGCTCCAGGGCACTCAGGCTTCAGCAGTGGGCTCAGGAGTTGTGGCCCTCTGACCCTAGAGCACAGGCTAATAGTTGTGACACACAGGCTTAGTTGCTGTGCGATATGTGGGATTTTCCCAGATCCATATTAGAACCCCCTCTCCCGCACTGGCAGGCGGATTCTTTACCATTGAGCCACCAAGGAAACTGCCTCATATATTTCCATATTTTATTCTCCATCTCAGAGTTTGCTACCAATTTTCAGCAATAAGTAAAGGAATGCTTTAGTATTTTGAAATCCTTAGCAAAGTGAGATTATTTTGTGTCTTTTCATAATTAATAGCATTATCACATATTGGAAATGGCAGTACAGTTCTTAATAGATTCCTTTCCATGCAACATTTAGTTCAGCATGAATTTTCAACATTCTCTTGCTTGAAACACTCTGGTGATATGTACTACCAGAGAAGTGAGCATGTGCAGCAATTCCATGTAACCTGTCATCAAAACCAACAATGTGTCAAGCCCAAGGTATTTAACAAGACAGTTCAGTAAAATTATTCATTGTTTTGTTAGCATCACAGTTCTTTTGTTTTACTTCACTCTTTTGAGTTTTATGGCCTTTAAAAACAAAATAGCAGTAAACATTCTATTAAAATTGTCTACTTGATAGGGCTTGATATAAAACTGATGTGTTTTTTAAGAAATTTAATAGCTACTGTCATAAAATTTTTTGTCAATTGAAGAGTGAAAGGTTGGCATTTTCCCCTGTGGTATTTTCTCAGTTCTAAAATAAGTGAAGAAAAATATTCCCAATGGATATTTAACACAAAGTACAGTGTCAAATGTATATCAATAAATTACAAATAATTTATGTAAATTTTACCTGATAACTCATAGAAATATATTTTATATTTTAGAAAAAATGCTTTGCTATTAGTGCTATGAACTAGGTCATAATTATTTTAAGCAAAAATAGCCTTTCTCACCCTGAGTAATTATGAATTACTTACAAAACATTCTTAGGTAAAACAAAATCAGAATGATCATTTTAAGACTTTCATATATATTTAGTTGAACTTTCTTTTGAATTTACATTTACCTTTATAAAATGGCACTGTTTCCAAACAAATAAGTTCACTGAGGTAAGATCTAAATTTTTTTGTGTGTTTTCTGATTATGAAAAACAATTATGTTCAGATTGTGGGTGTGAGCAAATTGAATAAATTATTTGATTTTGTATACAACAGAGTATTAGTCTTAGATAATTGATTTCATTTAAACATAATGTAGTTTTATACCCTTGAATATGTATGGTTAAAAGCTTGAATGTTTTATTCTGGGGATCTTTTTCAAAATAGACAATAAGTTATATTTCTTTGGTATCTAGTTAAGCAGCAGTTATCTCTCTTTACTGCAAAACACCCAGTGATAAAAAAAATTAAAGGAATCAAAAAGGCATTAACCCAGAAAGGTGGAGAACACAGTGAAGATAACAGAAAAGTGCTAAAGTAACAACAATAACAACCTCAACAAAACCCAAACATCTTAGAATATTAAAAGCAAGTTGCAGCAGACTCTCTTGGTGACCCATGTATGGCCTTCCAGCCCATATCTAATTTCAATTTCAGCTAGGCAGTCAGTGTTTTGAGGGATCAGATTCACTTTCTGGTACTAAGTTTGCATCATCAATTGTACTTTTGAATTTGGAGTGAACTGTAGTACAGCATGAGTCCAGCCCATTGACTAGACCCAAAAAAATGTACACCCAGGATTAAACCTAGGAAATATCAATTTCAGATTGCTACTGCTTGGAGCAAAGTTTGGGTTCCCAACCAGAGATTGGGCTGGGTCGCAGTGGCAAGGGCACCAGATCCTAGCCACTAGATCAGTGGTCAGCGACAAGGACCTTGGCCCTTCTACTTTGCAGAAAAGGATCCCCACAAATGGAAATAGTGAGGCAAGTGTTTATTAGAAGAAAAAAAGAGCACAGTACATGTGAATAGACACACAGGTGTACTCAGAGAGAGAATTGAGCTCTCATGGTGGTTTGGGTCTCTTTTATGGGGCTTTTCTTCTGAATTTCCTTTGACCAATCATCTTGCTTTGCCTGGTTCTGTAGTTGGTATCTCTCAGGATCCTTCCACACATGAGTGCACATTTCTTAGCCAAGATGGTTTCTAGTGTAGATGCCAATGGGTAATTGACATCACCTACTATGAGGTGACACCTCTCCTCTTTGACCTTCAAGGAGCCTTTCTACACATGTGCAGTTGGGAAGCTCTCCTTAACTTCAAGAATGAAGAATATGTGGTCTTTTTATCTCTGATCTGGCCAGGGCCAAACCTCCTCTATCACCTTACTTTGATGAAGTTTTCTGCTATTATGGAGTTTCTGTCCACAGGGGAGAAACCATTCAGCTTGAGACCCATCTATTTTCTGCCTCATTTGAGAGAAGGCTCTATTAGATGCTGTCAGCATTGTATCTTAGACCTTTATCACAGCTTCCCTTCCATTGAATATTTTTGTGGTTATACTCAAGAGTATTCTGAGTATTATAAATAACAGCATTTAATTTTCAATACCATAATTTTCATTTTAAATGTTTTCAGATTCAGGATTGATACCACCTAAGATGTTCAAGTTGGTTTTAGAAAAGGCAGAGGAACCAGAGATCAAATTGCCAACATCCACTGGATCATGGAAAAAGCAAGAGTGTTCCAGAAAAACATCTATTTCTGCTTTATTGACTATACCAAAGCCTTTGACTGTGTAGATCACAATAAACTGTGGAAAACTCTGAAAGAGATGGGAATACCAGACCACCTGACCTGCCTCTTGAGAAACCTGTATGCAGGTCAGGAAGCAACAATTAGAACTGGATATGGAACAACAGACTGGTTCCAAATAGGAAAAGAAGTCCGTCAAGGCTGTATATTGTCACCCTGCTTATTTAACTTCTATGCAGAGTACATCATGAGAAACGCTGGACTGGAAGAAACACAAGCTGGAATCAAGATTGCCGGGAGAAATATCAATAACCTCAGATATGCAGATGATACCACCCTTATGGCAGAAAGTGAAGAGGAACTAAAAAGCCTCTTGATGAAAGTGAAAGTGGAGAGTGAAAAAGTTGGCTTAAAACTCAACATTCAGAAAACGAAGATCATGGCATCTGGTCCCATCACTTCATGGGAAGTAGATGGGGAAACAGTGGAAACAGTGTCAGCCTTTATCTTTTTGGGCTCCAAAATCACTGTAGATGGTGACTGCAGCCATGAAATTAAAAGACGCTTACTCCTTGGAAGGAAAGTTATGACCAACCTAGATAGCGTATTGAAAAGCAGAGACATTACTTTGCCAACAAAGGTCCGTCAAGTCAAGGCTATGTGCTGGGAGCCACCATGGGAAATCCCACCCATGACAAGGTCATGTGGAAGAGATCTGACGAGCAAGGAGGATCAGAACTCAAGGGACCCCCTGGATCTGCTCGAGCATCTACCCCAAAACCAAAATCTGTCTACTGTTTATTATATTATGCCTTTCACCAACTCTTCTGACATTAGCAGGGGGCTATCCCTGACCACCTTTCTCTGGAAAAAATCAACTTAGGTCTTTAGTTAATAAGTCTCCTGGGCATGATAGGAGTGTTTCAATTCAAACCCCTCTGATGGCTTTCTAGCTTGCCTGACAGGTTTATCTAGACTCTTGCAATTAACACATATGATTGTTCACAGCCTCCCAAGAGACAAGGAAAGCCTAAAACATTCTAAAGATATAGAGCCTTTCAAAGTGTTAAAAACTATTAGAGTAGTGCTGGTGTAGGATTTCATTGTTAAGCCAATGCTTGCTGCCAAGTTCCTGTATCCCTTATCCATTGTGCACCTGGGAGTGCATTGGTTAACATAGTTGGAATATAAGAAAAACAAGTAGCAGCCTTGGAATTAACCACATCAGACCTTTGAGCTAATTGGTTCTTTCTTTGTTGTAACTCACTGCACCTTTGCTCCATGAGAATGTAACTCTGTTTAGCATTTTCTGAGGCTGACATAGATTTAGAAATATAAAGAAAAAACACTTCAAGGGAAAATAAGTTTTCTGGTTGAGCAGCCTTTATCAAAAAAGGGTCATAAAATGTCCACAGGCCTCCAAGGCCAGAAGATAATGTACACAACATTGTTTGTGGGAAAGGTATGCAGAAAAAATACTGGTTTCGATAAAGACAAAACGGATGTAATGTTTTGGCTGACTCTGTATGACTTTGCATCTTTCATTTCCCTCTATGTACAAGTCAAGGTATAAAAGTTCCTTTTGAAAATAAAGTTATGAGCCTCACTCACCGAAGCTTGGTCTCCCCATGCCATTCTTTTTTCCTTTTCTCTCCTTTTCTCTCTCTGTTCTTCTTTCAGGATGACTCCTTGGGGCACAGGGGCTCTCTGAGTTCACTTTTTTGCCTGGGCTTCTAAGACCCGATTGGGAAAGCGCCCTGCGTCTTCACCAGGGAGGGGGCGCCCTGCGTCCTCACTCCACTGAGAGGGTGCCTGTGGCCTCCATGAACAGAGCAAGTTCTGTGCCAGGAGCTTTATTGGCTTTCTGTGTTAACCAAGGAAGGTCAAGCCTCTGTTCTCTCTGCTTTGCTATCCTTCCGCCTATGCTGTCATCCTGAGGGTACCTCTGGATCCTGCTGGGGCTGGACCCGGGCAGCTATGGTTTTTCCAGTGATCATGTATGGATGTGCGAGTTGGACTGTGAAGAAAGCTGAGCACCGAAGAATTGATGCTTTTGAAATGTGGTGTTGGATAAGACTCTTGAGAGTCCCTTGGACTGCAAGGAGATCCAACCAGTCCATTCTGAAGGAGATCAGCCCTGGGTGTTCTTTGGAAGGAATGATGCTAAAGCTGAAACTCCAATACTTTGGCCACCTCATGCGAAGAGTTGACTCATTGGAAAAGACTCTGATGCTGGGAGGGATTGGGGGCAGGAGGAGAAAGGGACGACAGAGGTTGAGACGGCTGGATGGCATCACTGACTTGATGGACGTGAGTCTGAGTGAACTCTCGGAGATGGTGATGGACAAGGAGGCCTGGCGTGCTATGATTCATGGGGTCACAAAGAGTTGGCCATGACTGAGCGACTGAACTAAACTGAAGATGCTCAGTATTTCTTAAAATAGTGCAAAATATGTCTTTCATTTTTTCTCTAAGAAAGCATCATAAGTGCATGCTAAGTGCTAAGTGCATAAGTCATGTCCGACTCTGTGACCCCATGGACTGTAGTCCACCAGACTGCTCTGTCCATGGAATTCTCCAGGCAACAATACTGGAGTGGGTTGTCATCCCCTCCTCCAAGGGTTCATCCTGACCCAGGGATCGAACCTGTGTCTCTTCTGTCTCTTGCATTGGCAGGCACATTCTTTAACACCAGTGCCACCTGGGAAGTCCGTAAAGCACCCAATAATATGAAAGTAAATAGATGAGTAATGGAGGGTACGCCAGGGCCAGCTTTATGGGTATACAACCTGTGCAATTATACAGGGCCCTGCCCTGAGAAGGCACCCATGCTCAGTCTTGAAATTCTTAATAATTTTTGAACAAGAAACCCTGCAGGTTCATTTTGCTTTGAGCCTGGAAATTATGTAGTTGATATTGTGGATATCAAAATCCTCTAACTCAGAGTACTGATCAGAGTTTTTACTGTTAACAGGGTAATGCGGAAAAATGGACAGCCTCATGCTAACAACCGTTTTCAAAAAAAACCTTTGTTTCTTCTCAATAAAAATGTGATTATAATTGAATGTGACATACCTAGTTTTTACTTAAGAAAATATGATGACATATTTCAATGTCCATTAGTATTCTTATAGTAAATAATTTTAGATAGGTACTTGCTGCTTTATTATATAGATGTACTAGTATCTATTTAAATCAATATTCTATCATGGAATATACACTTTCCAATGTTTTGCATTAGAAACAACTCTGAAGGAGGAAATTGTTTGTCCTATAAATTGAACTGCTAGGTTAAATAGTAAAGAAAATTCATATAGTATCAACATAACCTCCTTTTCTTTAAAATTGTTAAATTTCTTTTAGTGATGCATGTTTAAAATATATTTGAGTTATGTTTGTTGAAAAGGCATTTAACTGGTAATTATTTCTTAAAAATAAGTATTTAGCTCATAAAAAAAGTAAAGTCTGCAAAAATAGTCTGTAATTTCATGCATTCTGTTTTAGAAAATAAAATAAATTTAATTAGCTTAATTAACCTTGGATTTAGCATCTTAAATTCACTGCTCCTAAAAGTATATATTTTCTGTCATGCTTGTTTTTTTTTTTCCCTCTGTTTCATCTACACATAAACATTCACATTACTCATTTGTAAGCACAGCTAGAAACATTATGCTACTCCTTTATTCTTGGAAATTTAATTTTATCTACAGTTTTTCTCTTACTGTTTCACTTTATAAAGATGGGTAAGTACATAATATCTTGAATACTCTCTAGTAATATATTTTTGAGAGTGAGAAGAAGCGGTCACAATATTAAAATAATTTTTGTGGTTCTGAATTTTTGTGGTTCTTCAGATTTATTGCTGTACAAAATTTTAAGTAAATTGAAATATTTAATGCACTTATATTGTCTAAGTGTATGAACATCTATACAAGACATTTTCATTTAATTCTTTCCTAAATAAACATATGCAAAGCAGCTTCTCAAAGGCATTTTATTTGGCATATCAGTTAAATTGAACTCCTTGCTAAAATGTTGTGATGTATTCTATAACTTTTAGAAATGTTTATCATTTTTTATTTACCCATGTGTTTTGATAATTTTTATAGTGACTTTCTGTAGTGAGAAACAGATCCTTATCTAAAACATTAAAAAATAACTTGGAGTGGAGCAATGTCTATGAAAGAGAACTTTGAGGGGTTAAATCAATGCAGTTTATTGACAGATTGAATGTGAGGTGAAGAAAAGGTCTTGGGTGTGTTTATATGACTGAATGAATGATCTCACAAATCACCAAAACAGAGATTGTGTTTAAAAGAGCAACGACAATAAATATTTGTTTTGAGCCTGTTAAATCTGAGAAGCTTGGGGGATATTCATGTTACAAATACTCTAGAATAGAAAGGACTATGGCTTGTTGAAAATGTCAAGAAAAAAGTTATATTTTTGTGAGCCACCAGAATAACCATGGAATATGTTTGTATGGAGGGAAGAACGTATAGCATGAAAATATAAAAAAGATGACATAAACTACCCTAGAGTACACATAGATCTAACAGGAGTTTTTTAACTTTCAATTTTACTGTGGTTAGAAATTCTTTTTTCAGAACTCTTTTTTCAAAGATTAGAGAATAGTAAACATATGTTTAAAAATTCACCAGTATGATCTTCCTAGAACTATATTTTTCTATAACTTGTATTTAAAAAAAATGTTGAAAACTGTAGCATTGGGTGTTTCAAATTGAAATGGCTCTTCTTTGAAAAAGGTCCTATTGGCAATTTGTACCTTCGATTTTTTTGCTTCGTGTTGTGCTGTATGAATCTACCAAAGTTTAAAAACCAGGTATATAATCTGTTCTTCAGAGTCGTGCCAGGATGAATAGGTACACAGTGCAGCGTTTGTCAGATGCTTTGTTATGAGGCTCATTTCACTCATTTGGTTGGTTGAGCTACTCTTCCTTTTCTCATTGGTGCATGTTTCTCCCTAATTATCGATGTGTTGAAAAATAGACTTCTGATTTTCAGGGTCATCCTTTCAAGCAGCTATTTCCATTCCAAAGAGTTTGTCTTTTAGTATTTACAGTTCATAAAATAAATATTCTGTGTAACAGTGCTAATTCTAACACTATCATAGAGACGGTTAAATGATTTGTGTAAACTAGGTTGTGAACCTGACTAGACTCGGGATGAATTGTCTTGTCAGTGACCAAGAAAAAAATTACTGCCTCCAAATTCAGGTTTCCCTTCTTTCACTTTTCTTGTTTCATGGTATTTTGGAAGCAATATTTGGCTTTAAAATATTTTAATGACAAGAAAATTATGTGATATCTAGAGCCATTATGTTTATAAGAGGCGTCATGATTTCTAAACCATTTACTTGTTCCATTTTAATATAGTAGAATGACAAGTTCATGATAAAAGCAAATATTTTTTGACAGGAGAAGAAATATAACCTGAAGGTGTCCGTAGTGGAATAAATATCGTAAAGGACTTCCATCACGGCTGTTAAATGTGAAATGGCATTTTCAGCTACAGTGCCCAATAAAGGCTTTGTAAACTTTATAGTTTAAAAGCAAACCAAGAATCAACTAGTCCCATTTTTTTTTCATTAATTTGAAGCTGATGTTTTATTACTAAAACAGAAACTTGATCATCTTTTTTAGGTTATAATCCCCAATGATAGGGAGAAATTTATTAAAACTATATTATTATTGCATATTTTCTCAGTAGAAATTATAGTACCTGTGCCAAGCTCAATTTTATGGTATTCTGATCAAGGTCCTAGTGAGTGAAAATTATATAATTATATCTCATTTTGTGTTTAATATCAATACTTTCAATTACATTCTAAACATACTTATATTTCTTATATATTAATTAATTTGACAAATATTGTTAGAACTTATTATATATAGATTTTACTTTATAGCCACCAATTATTTGTGAATTAGATATAACTGTATCAGCACAATATTTGTATTGTAGCATACGTACTTATAGTGAAAATATTTTCTTGTTTTGGGAGAAAGTGATGGTTTTCTATAATTGCCTTGAAATTGACTTAATAAAAAGATAGTATTATTCTTTTTAACTTATTTCTTACCAAAACATTGGCTTTGCAAATTGCAATTTAAAAACAAATAATATGTATATAATTTAAAACTTCATGCACATCTAAAGTTCTAAGAAAAATATATGGGTTTATGAATTTAAAACACCTCTATCTGTGTTCCATTTTTGGTTTTGGTTTTTCCATACTTTAAAGCTGATTTTTCTCTAAAGAATTATTCTCTCTTTTCTTTGCTACTTCACACATTTTCTCTTGAATTAGTTCTTCAACTTCAGAGCTTCAAATCTATCTGTGTTTTCTACTTCTTATCCTCAAAGTGATCATTTTACAGAGGCACAGTAGTCCCCCCAAATATCCCAGTGGATGCCTGAAACTTTGGCTAGTGACACGTCCTCAATATACTATTCATTTTCATATATATGTATATTGCATGCCTATGCAATGCCCAAAACTACGATAAAGTTTTGGGGCTTCCCTGGTGGCTCAGCTGGTAAAGAATCCACCTGTAATGCCAGAGACCTCAGTTGGATTCCTGGGTTGAGAAGATCCCCTGGGGAAGGGATAGGCTACCCATCCCAGTATGCTTGCCCGGAGAATTCCATGGAAGAGGAGGCTGGCATGCTACAGTCCATGGGGCTGCAAAGAGTCAGACAGGACTGAGTGACTTTTGCTTCACTTCATGATAAAGTTTAATTTGTAAATTAGGCAGGATAAAGGAAGATCCAAATTGCCAGCATCACTACTCTTGTGATTTCAGTCCATTATTAAGAAAAATAAGGATTGCTTGAACACCTGAACTGTGATAGAGCAACAGCTGATCTGATAACCGACATGTGACTAAGTGACTAATGGACAGAATACTCTGGACAAAGGGATGAGTCACTTCTGGCGGGAAGGGGAGACAGAGTGGGGAGGTGTGAGATTTCCTTTTGCTACTTGAATGACATGCAATTTAAAACGTATAAGTTGTTTATTTCTGGAATTTTCCATTTACTATTTTCAGATTACATTTACCATAGGTAGATGAAACTGTGGAATTTGAAACTGCAGATAAGAGGGGACTACTGTAGGGGTCTACCCTGGTTGCCCAGTGGCTAAGACTCCAAGCTTCCACTGCAGAGGGCTGGTGTTCAATTCCTAGAAAGAAAACTAGATCTCACTTGCCATAACTAAGACCTGGTGCAGCCAAATAAAGATAAATTAATTAAGATAAATATTAAGAAAAAAAGAGCGGACTACTGTACAAAGTCTCTACTTGGAAGTCTCAAACTCATATAAAACTGAATTCATTTTCTTCTTTTCCTAAACTGTTCTTTCTACTCATGTTTATTTTTTGATGGTGCTAATATCCTCCCAGTCACCCAAGATTAAATTTTTAAAAATAATTCCATTCCTTTTGTTCCCCATGTCTATCTGTAGGCTGCCTCTCCAATATTATTCAACCTACTGCTTCTTCTTCATTCGATTTCTATTAAAATATAACAACCACACTCAGGCTGTTGTAATATCACTTCACTGTTTCTCTAACTTTCAAATTTTCCCAGTGATTCTAACATCCAGATGCAAAATAATCTCTATACAACACAGTGTAAATTCTGTTTTCCTTTCAATAAGCCTTTAATGACTTTTATTTTACATAATATGAAAATGCTATCCCACCAGGCTTCTCTGTCCATGGGATTTTCCAGGCAAGAGTACTGGAGTGGGTTGCCATTTCCTTCTCCAGGGGGTCTTCCTGACCCAGGGATTGAACCCACTTTGTAGGCAGATGCTTTGCCCTCTGAGCCACCAGGGAAGCCCCAGAAGTTGCATGAGTGAGTGAGTGAGTGAGTGAGTGAAGTCGCTCAGTCGTGTCCGACTCTTTGCGACCCCGTGGACTGTAGCCCTGCAGACTCCTCCATCCGTAGGATTCTCCAGGCAAGAATACTGGAGTGGGTTGCTGTTTCCTCCAGGGGATCTTCCCGACCCAGGGATCGAACCCATGTCTCCCTCATTGCAGGGAGACGCTTTACCCTCTGAACTGAAGGGTTTAGAGGCCGTCAAATGGACATGACCTATAAAGGCAATTTTGACGGTTTTACATAGAAATGACCTCTAATGGAAGAGAACACAAATGGGAACTATTTGAGATACATTTCTATGTAAAATGTAGTTTGCACATAATTCAGCATTTTAAATGAGCACTCTGTAACCGAGACCAAATATCAACCATCTCTTGAGGTTTTCTACTATGTACCAACATCAAATCTACATAGGAACAAATGTTACTCCTGCTTTTCTCTTCTATATCAAATGTCCTGAAGCCTTTGTGTCTCTCTGGAGTGAGACTGAGTTTCTGAAGGCGTATTCCAGTATAAACATCATCGATGGGGTAGAGAAGGACCTGGTCAGAAGTTGCATACTCTCAACCAAATATCTTTTTAACTTTATTCTTTATTTTATCCAATCAAAATAAAATTATGTCCCTCCTGCAGGACTCAGAATTATCTGTGTGCTCTCACATTAGCCTTCAAAGCCTTCCCAAACCCTCTGCATACTTCAAAGCATGGTTCAAATACTTATTCACCTAGGAAGCCTACCCTAAATATATGAAAATTACATTATTTTTGCCTAAGTCCTCATAACTCTTCTTCCATCAACCCCCTTATGACACATTACTTTTTCACCTCTGGTTACTCCATGGATTTCCCTTCAAAATAGTCTACTTATTTTCATATGCTTCACCCACCACAACAGCACGCATTAAATATGTTTACAATAAATCTTTTTTGAATGAATTATAAATATTTACCTTAAAACTTAACTGACTGCAAGGAGATCTAACCAGTCCATTCTGAAGGAGATCAGCCCTGGGATTTCTTTGGAAGGAATGATGCTAAAGCTGAAACTCCAGTACTTTGGCCATCTCATTCAAAGAGTTGACTCATTGGAAAAGACCCTGATACTGAGAGGGATTGGGGGCAGGAGGAGAAGGGATGACAGAGGATGAGATGGCTGGATGGATCACTGACTCGATGGATGTGAGTCTGAATGAACTCTGGGAGTTGGTGATGGACAGAGTCCTGGCGTGCTGCAATTCATGGGGTCGCAAAGAGTTGGACATGACTGAGCGACTGAACTGAACTGAACTGAACACAATATTGTAAAACAATTATCTTCCAATCAAAGATAAATAATTTTTTAAAAAAGGATAAATGATAGGGAGTAAATATTAGAGGATCATTTTAATATTGAATGCTAGTTCACAGAATAGAAACAACTGTATCACATGGTTCCATACTAATGTTCAGCAACTATATTGATTGATCTCATTTGTGATTATAAAATGCAAGGGGATCCTTAACCCTGTCCAGAAATCATATTGTACTTCTCTAGTCAAATCATTTTCTGTTTTTTTTTGTGTGTGTGTAGCATCTCGACAGCTCCTGGCATCCCTACCTCTTGGTTGAGTTCTTTCTTCTCCAGAAAATATAATCAATCAGAGAGAACTACGAACTCTTACAACCACATTCACCCATCTTTTAGCATCCAGATCTGTTTACTCTGCTTTCCTGCTTCTTACAGGACAGACAGAAAAACTTGTCTATACTTCCTCTAAGCCCAACTTATGCACAAATTTAATATATCTCCTCTTCTATTGCCTATGCAAGATAATATTACAGTCAGCTTCTTTCCTCTTTTCAATATCATATTTCTAGTGGATATTTCCCAACAGTGTACAAGGTGCCTTTTTCTTCAGTTATTCTGATTAGAATAATCCTGCCACCCTGTTCCCAGATCCAGTGTATTTTTCTCTTATAGTTTTGAACTGGGTCCAGGAGTATCTAATTTTCTGTTCTTTAAAAAAATTCTGCTACTTAATTATTGGGATGTGCGTGCACACTCAGTTGCTCAGTCGCTCAGTCGTGTCCTACTCTTTGCAACCCCATGGACTACAGTCCTACCAGTGTCCTCTGTCCTTGGGATTCTGCAGGCAAGAAAACTGTAGTGGGTTGCTTCTTTCTGCTCCAGGAGATCTTCCCAACCCAGGAATCATACCCATGTCTCCTGTATCTCCTGCATTGGTAGGCAGATTCTTTACCATTGAGGCAACTGAGAAGCCCAATTATTGGAATATTGACAACTAATTTTGAAAGACGGATTGAGATTATTCTCACATGTCAAAATTATCTTTATTGCTACATGTACTGCAAGTGGGAAATTGCCTGCCTGGATTTTGAGGGGAAAAAAAATGAAACTCATTTAAGAAAACTATTAGCTACAGATGTCAAAAATACATTAACATTCACTTGCTTCAAGTGTTTGTGGAGTTGGGTGTCCATAGATAGTGACTAATTCAAAGCACAGTCAGAATCGGTGAGAAAGAAATGGTTAGTGGGCCAGAGAAGGAAGGCATCTCTGCATGAAGGGATATTGTATCTTGCCATAATTTGTCATGCATTTTGCTTTCCCAGTGTTATCTCCCATAACCAATCTGGATCTTATTTGTACTGTGATAGACTAATTGAATTTATTGTGTACTGTTTAAATATTTTAAAGCATAGTTCTACCACACCCAGGAAAACCTAAGTCATGAATCAATATTTGTCAGGAAATGTAATTGCAGTGCAAATGTGTCCCTAAGTTACAAAATCCCTATATTTCTAAGAACAAATGTACTTTTAAAATAAAAGCTGCTTAAGTATATTCAATACTAAGAACATTGATATTATCTTGAAAAGACAGTATGTTTGAAGTTCTTGACAGATGCTTTAAGGAAGAAATCAGATACAAAAGTATGTTGTGAGAAAGACCATTTTGCAAAAAGAATGGTCAAGGATCAGTTTTACACATTTAAATGCCTCGCTCATATCAAGTGTCTGAAATACATTGAGATGAGAAATATTAAGTAGATTTCTTTGAAGAAAGGTACTACTGTGCTGTGACTCCATGTACATATTTGAAAGGACCATGCATCAAAACTCTATTTAAAAATGAATAACCAGCTGACAGTAGAAAAGCAGAACAAGAAACCACAAACTGATCTCATTTCCCTCCACATAGTTCAGAAATTTGTCTGGGCATTGTGGTAGCGGGGGAGAAGAAAGTGAAAGCCTTAGCCTTTCAGTCATGTCCAACTCTTTGCAACCCAATGGACTATAGTCTGCCAGGCTACTCTGTCCATGGGGTTTTCCAGGCAAGAATACTGGACTGTGTTGTCATTTCCTTCTCTAGGGGATCTTCCCAACCCAGGGATTGAACCTGAGTCTCCTGCATTGCAGGCAGAGTCTTTAATGCTTGAGCCACCAAGGAAGCCCAATTTAGCTTTGAAAGAAATTGGAAGTTTGAATATTACAAAACCTAGGTCTAGATTAGTAATCATGTTTGCAATTTCAGGGATAGTAAAATTATGGATTATTAGTTGACAGAGGATCATTGCATTGCTAGACTTTTCATTCATGCAGAGGAAGGACAGTGAGAAACAAAACAGGTTACTTTTATTACCTATGATCCCTGATTTTCAACTGTGAGATTACAAAAATTTTAGAAAGTTATCTGTCTTCTGACAATAGCCACATTTTATCCATAATTAGGCAAAAGAGAAACTAAAAGTTGATATTTTTTTCTAATAAGACTTGTTTTGTTTTATATTTAGATTAGGATAGTATTTAGCTGTAAGCCTAAAATTTAATTTATCCCTCTTTTCATTGTTAATGATGATTATAATTTCATTTTTCAGAGTATCAAATTATACTGTTAGAAACTAAGTTATTTTTAATATCTAAAGAACTTAACTTTAGAAATTTTTTTGTTTATATTTCACTACAGTAATAATGTTTCCTTTATTTTTAAAGGAAACAAAATCCTAAATTCTCATTGTATAATTTTGTTTACTGTATTTCATTTTAATCAAACAAGTATGGCATAAGGCTTACAATATCTGGCCTGGAATAAAGTCCATTATAACATAGATTTTTCTGTTTTACAAGTGAAGTAAGCCGGAAAGAAAAACACCAGTACAGTATACTAACGCATATATATGGACTTTAGAAAGATGGTAACAATAACCCTGTATGCGAGACAGCAAAAGAGACACAGATGTATAGAACAGTCTTTTGGCCTCTGTGGGAGAGGGCGAGGGTGGGATGATTTGGGAGAATGGCATTGAAACATGTATAATATCATATAAGAAACGAATCACCAGTCCAGGTTCAGTGCAGGATACAGGATGCTTGGGGCTGGTGCACTGGGATGACCCAGAGGGATGGTACAGGGAGGGAGGTGGGAGGAGGGTTCAGGATGGGGAACACGTGTACACCCGTGGTGGATTCATGTTGATGTATGGCAAAACCAATACAATATTGTAAAGTAAAAAAAATAAATAAAAATACTTCTGTTAAAAATAAATAAATAAAAATAAAGTTGCTAACCATGCTAAGGAAAAATAACAAGCCAAAGAAAATTTTGATATTTTCAAAAATCACAAACTCAAGTGTTGTATTCTTTTATATAGCAGGCATTTTAATGCAATTTTTAATCTCATCTGAAGTCCTCTGTGGGTTCCCAGGCAGAGCAGTTGGTAAAGAAGCCCCTTGCCATTGCAGGTGGCACAATAGATGTGGGTTTGATCCCTGGGTCAGGAAAATCTCCTGGTGTCGGAAATGGCAAGCTACTCCAATATTCTTGCCTGGAAAATTCCATAGACAGAGGAGCCTGGCAGGCTTCAGTCCGTGGAGTTGCAAAGAGTCACAGCTGAGCATGTAAACTCACATTTTGGGGGGTGGGAAGGGGAACAGTAATGTATGTAATAAGCAGTGGACTATGACCCCTTGAAAATATTATTTAATCTCTCTGTGCCTCAATTTCTCATTATTAGCAGAAGAATAAGAAGAGAATCTACCCCTTAACATTTTTATGATGAATAAATGAATTTTGGTGAACTGTGAACAATCAGAAATTAGTTGTTGTTGCTGTTTTATATGTGTTTTCTCCTTTAATTTGTATATCAACAATATCGAGTTGGAATACTTTTATCTCCGTTTCCTGATAAGAAAATGGAACTGCAAGAAATTTGAATCTCTTTAACTAAAATCTTATTTAGTTTCCAGGAGTCAAAACAATCTGACTCCCATGTCCTCATACACTATAAAACAAAGAGTTCTGCAGATCGACCAACATAAGAATTAAAAAAAAAAAAAAAAACAGTTGAAGAATTAAATCCCTATTTTTTCCCTTGAATTAAACACACTTTTTAAAATAACATCACTAATTGGCCATCTTCAGTGTACTTAGTGCGTATGCTTAGTGTACTTTTATTTCTACAGATTTTATTCTAATTTTCTACTTGAATGCTGCTTCCATATACAAAGCACTGTTGTCCTCAGAGCAAGGACTGGCTTATAGCAAAATTCCATTGAAGACAAATGATTTTGTCCTTAAATGAGAACTATGCTGCCACATTTTTAAATTGTTGCATCTTTTTGCTCTAACTAGATTATGTTTAGATAATTCTCCCCAATTTGATATGACAGTTTTCTAAATTGTTTTCCACTCAAACCTTAATCTCTGCCAAGAAATTTGAAGTGCCAAAAATAACTGACAGCACATAGAGCCAAATACTACTGGTTTCCATAAAATAGCATTTGCAAATGCATTGTACACCATTATCAGATAATGTTTGCACTGCGTTCTGTGATCCTTAAACATAATTTCCCTTAAATAGGACATACATTCAATTTATACAAAACTATTTCCTCCTTGTGGAAATGTGTTCCAAATGACATTCTGTCACAGGTGCCAAGAATGAATCCATACTGGTTCTATGTGCCGACAGTAAATCATCTGCTAATGAGCTATCGCATTTTTTTATTACCCAAATATTTTGGCAAATAGTGCTTAACTAGAAAAAGCACAGAGAAGGCAATGGTACCCCACTCCCATACTCTTGCCTGGAATATCCCATGGACGGGGGATCCTGGTGGGCTGCTGTCTCTGGGGTCTCACAGAGTGGGACACGACTGAAGTGACTTAGCAGCAGCAGCAGCAGAAAAAAACATGAAAGAGCTAGATTACTGTAAGACTAAAGTCAGACATATGTATCATCAAAGAAATTAAGGGAGAATTTACTGTTTTCACTTTTGGAATCCACCTTATTGTATTTTTGTGTTATTTCTAGCCAAGAAGAAAGAGACTTTTTTCCTTCCATATATTGTTTTAAATGTATGTCTAAAATCATATGACCTTATTTCTTTGAAGATGTTTATTTGGACAGTACCAAACTGAGCAATCAAATACATATACAAACACATATACTTATGCATGTGAGTGGGTGGGTGTGTACACTGGAGTGGGTAACCTTTCCTTTCTCCAGGGGATCTTCCCAGCCCAGGGATTAAACCCAGGTCTCCCACATCGCAGGCAGATTCTTTACCAGCTGAGCCACAAGGGAAGTCCATATATACATATGCATAGACATAAACTATGTGTGGAAAGTAGGATAGATAATAGATATATATGTGTACATATACACAGTTATATATGATAATTGGCTAAATTTATATATACAAATAGATATTTACATGTATACATACAAGTATATCTGTGAGTGTATGTGTATGTGTATATTATGTGTATTGTCTTAGTATTTGGATATTTTCAAATTTTTAGATAATCTTAAGATAATAAGTAAGTTAGATATATCCCTAATTCACTTCCATTAAGAGAATAAGAGAAAGAAACTTACTGCTATTTCAAATTTTATCGCACAGGGAGGAGAGGTTATTTCTATTACTCCAAATACAAACAATTATCTTTCAAGTCACTAGATTCAACTAATGAACTGCACAATTTTGGAGATTTCAATCTGTAAGTATCTTGTTAATTTTTCTTTCTCTATTAATAGTGCATGCATGGGTGCTCAGCTGCTCAGTCATGTCTAACTCTGTGATCCCATGGACTGTAGCCCTGTCTGTCCATGGAGTTTCCCAGGCAAGAGCACTGGAGTGGGTTGACATTTCCTTCTCCAGGGGATCTTCTCGACCCAGGGATAAAACCAATGTCTCTTGTATCTCCTCCATTGGCAGGTGGATTCTTTACTGCTACACCACCTGGGAAGCCCCTATTAATAGTATAAAGATTAAATTAAATGCAAGCTAAAACATAATATAATTAAAGTGCAAGATTTAGCATCTTTTCTTTCATACTATTCATCTTTAGTCTTTCCAATTTAACTAAAGGATAATTACTTTTAAAGAGGATCTGAACTGTGAAAAATGATGTAATTCTAAAAATCTATGGAACAATTTTCATAAAGTTTTTAAGAATTGAAGCAGTGGTTTGTTACTATACAAAATGAATTGTTAATATTTTCTCTTTGTAAGACAGAGTGAATTTTAATATAATAATTTTAAAGGAAAAGCAGCACAATTAAGAAAACCATGAAAACGTATCTATGAACTACATATGAAATATAGTGGCTGATCAGAATACTAGTTGATAGGCCTGTTTTCCTTTTCTTAGAAACATGTAAAAAATCTTAGTTCAAATACTTTGAGCCTAGGAGAGTTCAAGTTCAAAACAGTTTGTGATGTTTTTTGATATAACTTAGAGTTTTGTATCTCCTTTATAAAGTATTACACAGGTTTTATTTCTGCTTTATTTGAGTATGTTAATTTGAATTATGAAAGATAAAAGCACAAAAAAGATTTCAGATATTTTACCAGTTGTCAAAACTTCTTGAGGTTATAAAAGTTGTTTAATTTGTAAGGTTTTAATAAAACTGTGCAAGGAGAATACTTATTATTCAGTTGTTAGTGACTCAATCACTTGTGTGGAAAAAATGGAAGTTGTAAATATCACCTATTAAATATTACCTAGCATTCCTAAATATTTAGCTATTCCACATAGAATTATTAAGCATTTTAATTGTAAATATACAACTCAAGCAACCATACCTAATCTAGTGTAGTGAAGGATTTAAAATAAGAAGGACTTTAAGTATGGAAATTAAGTCATATTTAGGTGATCGTATTATGTTTCGTTTTTACATGATTGGTTGGTTGTCTCTGAGATGGAAAGAGAGTGTTACTGGATGTATACATATATATAATATATTATATTTAATGTTAATTTTATGTTCTCAATTAAGAAGAAATATATTTCTTAATAAAGACCTCAGTTAATTAGACAGTATACTGAGAATTGCTATATACTTTGGTATTTAAAATATATATTAGTATCACTGAAGCCTTCTAAATACCTGTAACATAATGAAGAAGCTATAACAATTTTTGTTAAACTAAAAAAAACATGAAATTTTGTATATTGACTTTTAAAAAATGGTTTAAAATATGACTAGGAAAGTAATCAGGGAATTTCATAACAACACAACTTTTAGGAAGAAAAAACAGTAGCGTTTGCAATAATTTGGTATGAGATGCAGTGGCTCAGATAAATCAGAAATGTAAAATCATGACATTTTTCAACATGCTGAAATAAAGTACTGTGGTAAATACTGTAATCCTTTATTCAAGTGCCTTTATTTATATTCTTTTGAAAAATTTGATCTTCATTTTTTTGTGTGTGGCTTGAAACCATCTTCTGGTTTTTATTTATTTTTATTATTATTATTTTTAATATAAATGTATTTATTTTAATTGGAGGTTAATTACTTTACAATATTGTATTGGTTTTGCCATACATCAACATGAATCTGCCACGGGTGTACACGTGCTCCGCATCCTGAACCCCCTCCCACCTCCCTCCCCATACCATCCCTCTGGGGCGTCCCAGTGCACCAGCCCCAAGCATCCAGTATCGTGCATCGAACTTGGACTGGCGATTCGTTTCATATATGATATTATACATGTTTCAATGCCATTCTCCCAAATTATCCCACCCTCTCCCTCTCCCACAGAGTCCAAAAGACTGTTCTATACATCTGTGTCTCTTTTGCTGTCTCACATACAGGGTTATCATTACCATCTTTCTAAAGTCCATATATATGCATTAGTATACTGTATTGGTGTTTTTCTTTCTGGCTTACTTCACTCTGTATAATTATGATCTAACCAAGGTCATATAACAAAGTGTAAAGAAAACAAAAAACAACAAAATTCCTCTGAAGTTTGGTCTAGACAAATGGAGTAATCAGAAAAGGGTGAAATAAGACAAGAATTGTCCATTATTATTCTTTCTAAGTCAATCTACCTTTGGAAAGTTTGTACTTAATGAGAAAAATTATGTTGAACTAGGTGGAATTAACTGATAGTAAAGATTTCAGTGCTATAATTACTTTTGAGGAAATTAACTTTGAGAATTTAAAATAGCTGATTTTTGAAATTTTATGAGATGCATAAACTATTTTAAAACATAATTTTAGAGTAAATATATATTTATGATAGAAAATTATAAAAGAGTAAAAAATATTATCAAAATTCAACTTATCATGCATACTGATTATTAAGATTTTGTGTAATTATGTATTCTCAAAATATTTCTAACCATCATATGTACATTTCTAAATATTCTATGTACTTTTTACAAAAGCAAAATAATGTATAGTAATGCTATCCAAGGATATAAAATAATGTATCTGAAAGATTTGTATGTTGCCATTATAAACATATATGTTTATATGCATACAAATATGAATTTCAGTTGCTTTTTGGTATTGAGAGTAGGTTAAATTTTTTCAAAGTTTCTTCAATTTTATAATGTTTATTTTTTTTTAAATTTTATTTTATTTTTAAACTTTACATAATTGTGTTAGTTTTGCCAAATATCAAAATGAATCCGCCACAGGCATACATGTGTTTAGATTTAATTTTAGAACTCACTGCAATCCCCTGGAGGAGGAAATGGCAACCTATTCTAGTATTCTTGCCTGGAGAATACCATGGACAGAGGAACCTGGAGGACTACAATCCATGGGATCACAGAGTCAAACACAACTTATCAACAGAGCATACACTCATTGATAGTTTATGATAAGCATTTTATGAAAAGACTGTACTAGCTGATAGATGGAAATGCTATTTAAGACTTCAGCAAAAATTATACAATATAATTATGAAATAAAATAACAGCTAAAAATACATAGATGAGAAGGTAATACATTAAATAGACATTTGTTCATTAAAGCATGCTCTTTATAGGTTTTAAAATAGAGAGAACTTAATACAAATTAATACAAAGTTATTTGTTTATGCTTGATACATGATTATTTGTTTACATTTTTAACAGATGGTTCCTAAATTTGGGTATTTTAATCATGTTTGAAGCTTTAAAACTCTTGGTGTCTGTCAAGGAATTCTAAGCATTCACCAATGCTAGGAATTCTAATATAATTCATGTGTCATATAGCTTGGTTATCTGGATTTTTAAAAAATGTTTCCTAGTGTTTTTAATGAAAAAACCAGAGTTAAGAACCACTCATTTGTATTTCTCAGAACATGAGGAAACTGAATTTTGCAATCTAACATAAGTGTAAAGGAATACCTCTCATGTATCCAGGCATTAGGGTAAAAGTATAATTTTCTTACAAAATTTTCCCTCTTTTCACTAGCATTTTTCAATTGGTAGACTTTTAAAATTTTATTTCTATTCTTCAAGTGAACTGTTAACGGTAGCTTCTTTTCAGAACTCTCATAGGTAATGGTGTGCAAGTGTCTAAATTCCAGTTTAATTTAAAATAATTCTGGCTTTAAATAGCCATTAGAATTTTAAATTCTAAATCTGCTTTCTCTTCAAAGATGCAAAAGATCAAAGGGAAGTTAGAGGTGCTTTCAGGTTAGAAGAAGAAGCGTCTGGAAACAGAAATTTCTCCATGTTAACATACACGAGTTGATCTATATTGGATCTCTTTAACAAGATGATTTCAGATTTTGCCTATTAAATCTGGAATATTGTTAACACCAGTTTACATATAGAAAATATGTTATACATACACAAGCACATATGTATACATGCTCTCTCATACAGGCATATGTGTGTAAAAGACATTAACAGAAAATATATATCCACATTAACTAGGCAAATGTATGTCTGAAATTATCTTATTTTTATAAGCCAGACAGCTTTTATTCAAGTAATCAGTCCAGTTCAGTTCAGTTCAGTTGTTGAGTCGTGTCCGACTTTGCAACCCCATGGACTGTAGCACGCCAGGCTTCCCTGTCCATCACCAACTCCCAGAACTTACTCAAACTCATGTCCATAAAGTCAGTGATGCTATCCAACCATCTCATCCTCTGTCGTCCCCTCCTCCTCCTGCCTTCAATCTTTCCCAGCATCAGGGTCTTTTCCAACGAGTCAGTTCTTTGCATCAGATGGACAAAGTACTGGAGTTTCAACTTCAGCATCAGATCTTCCAGTGAATATTCAGGACTGATTTCCTTTAGGATGGACTGGTTGGATCTCCTTGCAGTTCAAGGGACTTTCAAGAGTCTTCTCTAACACCACAGTTCAAAACATCAATTCTTTGGCCCTCAGATTTCTTTATACTCCAATTTTCACATCAGTACTTGACTAATGGAAAAACCATAGCTTTGACTAGATGGACCTTTGTCAGCTAAGCAATGTCTCTGCATTTTAATATGCTGTCTACGTTGGTCATACCTTTTCTTCCAAGGAGCCAAGTGTCTTTTAATTTCATGGCTGCAGTCACCATCTACAGTGATTTTGGAGCCCAAGAAAATAAAGTCTGTCACTGTTTCCATTGTTTCCCCACCTATTGGTCATGAAGTGATGGGACTGAATACCATGATCTTCATTTTCTGAATGTTGAGTTTTAAGACAACTTTTTCACTCTCCTCTTTTACTTTCATCAAGAGGTTCTTTAGTTCTTCTTTGCTTTCTGCCATAAAGGTGGTATCATGTGCATAAATCTGATACTTTTCTGTGTAGGACTTTATTTCAGTAATAGAAGGAATGATTTCCTCATTAACACTGAATGAAATAATCATATTTAAGAGGATTGAATTTGAAGATATTGCACCATGTATATAATTAATTCTAAAAACAAATCATTTAAATATCCAGTATTAAGCTAAGCTAAAAATGAGAGCTCAGTTGTTTGCTATCAAATGTTCTGCTTTATTATTTCTAAAAAAAATGATATATATATATATATTTTCTGTGCATCAAAGTGTAGTAAAGCCCAAAGGATTTTATTCTCACTCTAAAATATGCACTCTAGGATGGCTTAAGTATCATAAATATTATTAATAATAAGTTCTGTTGTTTGTTGGCATATGTTTGGCAAAGAATGGTAGTAAAAGGCTTTGAAGTTGAAATGTATGTTTTCAGAGAGGATCTTTCACAGGTGTTGAAGCTGTATGGGCCTCAGATGTTCTTAAAGATCTGAGACAACAGAATTTCTCTCCAAACCATTAAAGTTTGAAGAGCAACTGAACAGATGTTCATTCTTTCATTTAATATTTCAGACATCTGCATAACAGCTCTGTGTTGTTTTTTCACTTCTTTTTTTTAAAAATAATATTTAAAAACTAAACTTGGTTTAAGGTCACTTCTGATGACAGTTTGAACTAGTCTGACAGCTGTTTAAATGTTTTTGACATCTGCTTAGGAAGATGGAATTTCTTTCTTCTGCCTGAATTGATGCTACATTAAAAAAAAAATTGTTCTTGAACAAAGTCAGTAAAAGTGAAATAATTTTTTTTGAAAGGTGGTATATTTGGGGTGTGCATACTTGGGTATATTCCTTGCCTCTATAATTTGTCATCCCTAAGCAAGAGATAACATAATTCTCCCAGAACTGGTATAGTATAAATGTCTTCTGTGATTAAAATTAAAAGGGTTTATTTCATTTATACTTTATGAGCTATAAAACATTATTGCTTCTAAAAAAGAATTCCCAAATGTTCAATGTCACTTCCCCAAGAGATAGAACAGATGGTGAGCACAGGTATATTAAAGGTAATCAGTGCAATAACCCTGAATACTGATGCAATTATTAGAGATTAATCTGGATATTTGCATGGAAGACCTCTGGGATGCCCAGGCCTGGTCTAGCTGGACTCTGCTTTTCCTCATGACTTATTGGTTTTATTTTGGGAACTCAAAAGACCTCTAGAAATGCTTTCAAATCCTCTGCATGCCTGAGTTGGGAAGTTGCCTGTGGGAAATATTTTACACCATATGACAGACAGGAAAAAAAAACAACAACAACAACAACAGCAACCCTGTAAAAGCTTGAGGTTTTAAACTGATCTTCGGCAGTATTAGCACTGTGTTTTGTCTCATGGTAAGCAAAAATGAACTGTGGGAAAGCTGAATATGACAAAATGTGGTGTAGCTAAGATATATTTCTAGGTGTTTCTCTGAAGAACTTGGAGCTACTTTCTGAAAGTTCTGTGGATAATTTAAATACAGAGCTTGAAAGGATTACCATGAAAATTCATGCTGATGAGTGTAGATCACCTGGCTCCTAGGAGGCCAAGAACTTTATGTGCCTCCATGCTCAGTCACTTGAGTCATCTCTGACTCTTTTCGACCCCATGGGCTCCTCTGTCCATTGAATTCTCCAGGCAAGAATACTAGAGTGGGTTGCCATGCCCTCTTTCAGGGCATCTTCCTAATCCAAGGATCAAACCTTTGTCTCCTGCATTGCAGGCGGATTCTTTACCCACTGAGCCACCTGGTAAGTCAAGAACTTTGTAGATAAATCTAAAGAGAAATAGGGCATTATTAGAAACTACCCCTGGAAAAGTGCCATAGATGAAAGAAAGCATGTGTTTATATCACATTAAAATAGTTACTGGGATCTATTTTCATGCACGGTAAAATAATTACACATTAGCAGGTAGAATAATATAAGAAAACTAACATTGTTTTATTGAAACTATAGGCAACACAGTTTAGGTCTCATTGTCTCCATAAGAGGAGTATATAAATTTTCAAAATTCTTAATAAACTTATCTAAGATCTTGGAGCTAGTAAGAAGCAAACAGGGATTCAAGTTCATATTTAGATTATTACAAAGATTATTTTCTTTCCACTAATCATATTATTTTTCCCAATAACTCATTATTCATCAATCATTGCACAATTTTTTAATATTTGGTCTCATAATATGTTGTTGTTGTTATTCATTGAATGGAATCTATTTGCCAAGAACTGTAAATTTAAAAAATCAAAATTTTTTACACACTTAGAATTATAAAGAACCGTAAAAATAATTTAGTCCAAACTACCTGTTTCCTGTTTTATGGATAAACCAAACTGAGGCTAAAGTTGCCTATACAATTAGTTATAATTGGAGGGAGAGATATTAGTGTTTAAGTCTACTTTGTCTTCAAAAAGACAAACTGATGTAATGTTCAAAAGTGTAATAAAAATCCAAGATGGTCACTCAGATGGGGAATTTAAGAGGCTGTGTTGAAGCTCTTGGTGTTTAGCAAGTTAGTGTTATTCCAGGAGCCTCCCACTCACAGGTCAGCTCGCAGTGGTAACTCTTTTACATTCTCTAGTTCTTACTTTAAATAGAATTTCTTTTAAATAGCAATGTCTTTGGGGCTTTTATTTTTAAGGAAAATACACCAAGATAGGATAATTAAAAAATTTTAAAGGTTTATATTATTTATATTCAACAATCATTTACTTAAGCACCTCACATATGCCAGTCCCCATGCTTAGAGTCAGGGGTTAAAAAGAAAGGAAAGAAAAAGACAAAATTCCTATTCTTAAGGTGCAATCATGAATGTCACATGGGAGAAAAATTTAAGTAAGCAAAATTAAATGAGCTTGTTAATATAGGGTCATATCAAAATTTATCTTTACAAAACTGTGATAATTTTTAGATTAATAAGCATCAAAAGTTTTTGAAAGAAAGTAGATAATCAGGCTAGGAATTATCCTTGTCTGTTATTGGGTCCAAACATATTTTATCTTTTTTCTTGGTACAATTTTTTATTTTAATTTTATATATGCATTATGAGGGCTTTTTAGGTGACATTAGTGGTAAAGAACCCACCTGCCAATGCAGGAAACATAAGAGACCCAGGTTTGATCCCTGGATCAGGAAGATTCCCTGGAGGAGGACATAGCAACCCACTGTGGTATTCTTGCCTGGAGAATCCCACTGACAGAGGAGCCTGACGAACTACAGTCCATAGGGTCGCAAAGAGCTGGACACAACTGAAGCAATTGAGCACGACTACACATATATTATTTAATCTCCAAGAATGGGATAATCCCTGTAGTGCCTGCATGCAAGTTAGAAAGTACACTTGCAGTTTGGCCTTTCAGAAAGAATGTTTCAGAACCATGGTCACAGAGGCTTTGACTCTTCACATATTCACACCCACACTCTAACCCAGTGTCATACATGTCAGAAAATTGATCCATCATTTATGATCTTCCCTCATAGCTCAGTTGGTAAAGAATCTGCCTGCAATGCGCGAGACCCTGGTTGGATTCCTGGGTCGGGAAGATCCCCTGGAGAAGGGATAGGCTAGCCACTCCAGTATTCTTGGGCTTCCCTTGTGGTTCAGCTGGTGAAGAATCCATCTGCAATGTGGGAGATATAGGTTCGATCCCTGGGTTGGGAAGATCCTGTGGAGAACGGAAAGGCTAACCACTCCAGTGTTCTGGCCTGGAGAATTCCATGGACTTTATAGTCCATGGGGTTGCAAAGAGCCGGACATGACTTTCACTTTCACTTTATGCTGTTAGTAGTAGAAACAATCCAAATTTTCTGCATCCTAATTGAAGGAAAGTTATTGGATTGATGTTAGCCAACATAAGAATCAAGAACTGTGAAGTGACAGACTGGAAAAGAAAATGACCTTGGAACTTAATATACCTGGGTCATGGTCAGGATCAACATCCTGTTCGATTCATTGTCTGTTCCACTGAAGAAGTGCATTTGTGTGCCATCAAGTGAGTTCATGGTCTTGTGGGTTATGTGCAAGGGGCTCTCTCTGCTGGTCTAAGATCTCTCCAAGGGGCTTGGAATCTGTCATCTGCCCTTTAATCTGTCATTTTGTATCTATGATGTGAATTATCTGTTTTAAATGGGACCTTCTGCATTGAATGATCTGTCCTGTATATCTGTACTGTACAGTTCTGAATATAGCAGAGTATTTCATAAATTCATTTGATTATAATATTATCAGATACACACGGAGAACAGATCGGTCATTGTCAGAGACAGGGAGTAAGGGGTGGGTGAAATGGGTGTGGATGGATCAAAATTACACACTTCCAGCTATAAAATAGACAAATCATAGGGATATACTATACAACAAGGTGACTATTGTTAATAATACTGTATGTGTATCTGAAAGTTTACTAGGAGAGTAGGTTTTAAAAGTTCCCATCCAGAGGAAAAATACTGTAGCTATATATGGCGATGGATATTAACTAAATTAATGCTTTATTTTGTAATATATATAAATATTGAACCATTATGTTGTATACCAGGGCTTCCCAGGTGGTTGTAGTGGTAAAGAACCCTCATGCCAATGTAGGAGACATAAGAATGAAGGTTCAATCCCTGAGTTGGGAAGATCTCCTGGAGAAGGGCATGGCAACCCACTCCAGTATTCTTGCATGGAAAATCCCATGAATAGAGGAACCTGGCGAGCTATAGTCCATGGGGTTGCAAAAGAGTCGGACGTGACTGACACTTCGGTCAGTTCAGTTCAGTCACTTGGTCATGTCCGACTCTTGGCGACCCCATGAATCGCAGCACACCAGGCCACCCTGTCCATCACCAACTCCCGGAGTTCACCCAGACTCATGTCCATCGAGTCAGTGATGCCATCTAGCCATCTCATCCTCTGTTGCCCCCTTTTTCTCCTGCCCCCAATCCCTCCCAGCATCAGAGTCTTTTCCAATGAGTCAACTCTTCGCATGAGGTGGCCAAAGTATTGGAGTTTCAGCTTTAGCATCATTCCTTCCAAAGAAA